>NW_013665717.1:449416-454190 GCF_000517525.1 Limulus polyphemus
TCGTGTAGCTTTGTGCGAAATTCAAAAACAAAACAAACCCTTGCTTGAAAAAAACATCTTCCTTGTAAAACCTTGGCTATTGGCTCATGGACGTAGTTCAAGTTCAAGAATAAATGTGTTTCACAAAGGATGATAATTTGTCTTCATATTAATTTTACAAGTTTTTCCGTTTGCCATTCGGACGGGTGAAGACGAAATATACTGAAATATAATACACGGACATTTCTCTGCGTTGAAAATACTCTTAATTACAAACTTTCGGTACTCCTACTGGAGCCTTCATCGGGTAACAATGAATTAGAAAATTATTTTTTTCTTCACATTTTATAAGATTGCATATCTGTATTTTAAGGTCAATTTGTACTTACGAAACGAAATCTTCAAATAATTCTGAAGTAATTAGATTGTGAGCATAACAGCATACTTTGTTATTAAACATTATATTCTGATCCCTCTTTATGCTTAAATAAATATATGGTGTATGTAGTATCTGTTTAAGCCATTTTACAGTTCAAAAGTGTAGTGCAAATATACGAAACTTCTCATGGTATCTTTTTCTTTTTATTACTTATTTATAGTAGCCTCGGAATTAATGTACATCTGAAGTCACTACTCTTATCATTTTTACTTAATGTGTATTCTGATAATGTTAAGTAATCTATCTTGGCTCTCTAAATGCGGGTTTTACAAGTATCTGTTTTCTTTGTATTTCCAAATCTGTGTGCAGAAACATAAATAAAGTAGTCGTAATAGTCCGACGTGGATTTAATTCACTTTATCGTATATATAATTTTAAGGCTCGTTGTGTGTAAGGACGACAATGTTGTAATTTTAAATCCTTTTTATTGTTTGGATTTTTATTTAAAATTTAAAAACAAAATCAAAACACAGCTCAGCAGACACCATTTAGATCTATGACGTCAGATGCTCACAACGACAACTTTTACGTGGCAATAAATGAATCACCGACTTTTACGGAAATCAAAAGTAAAAACCAGTTGTTCGTTCAATATGTGAGATACATCATTTTGTTAAACTGTTGGTACTGAAAAGCAAAGACGATTATTGACGTACAAATTTTGAGTGTTTGATTATTGAGCAATTCTTTAGTTATTATTCAGCCACAGCACCATTCTTGTCTCATTTAAAGGTACAAGTTTAACAGCGTGCCTGTAAAAGAAACGTAATAAATGCATTTAACATGTACGATAGATTTTCTAAAAGACTCCATAGTTTGACTTTTATGTTTACTTTCATATGCAATAAATACAATTCATGCAAAAGGCATGAAAATGTAAATATGAAACGATAAAGATGGGTTTCCCCGTGTACCTTGTATAGTTCCAATTTTGTAGGAGTTTGCCTGTAATTTTAATATTCGCTGACCATTGTCTAGACTCCAAAAGCACAGACTGACAGGCAACTTAGAAAAATACTTTTCTTTTGGCATTGTTGTACTTATGTCAGAAGTGCACTCTACACTGTTATTATTAAATACTAAAACTGGTAGTTATACAACCCTCTCTCTGTGTATCACACGCTCTCGTTTCTGTACATTTTGAAATAGAAGACTACTGACAAGATTTATGCCGCCTACATGTTTGTAAGGTTCCCCTTCTGGCATATCTAATACAACTTTTACAAAGAGTCTTTGTCAAAAAAGAAAGTTTATTTCGGGGGTATTATTATACCAAAGTTATTTTTGTTTTGTTTCTTCCATCGTATATGTATATATAAATCACAGGAAAGTAGTTTGTTAATTACAGAGTTTTTTTATCTAGTGACACATAGTTCATGAAAACAATGGTAATTATTATGTTTCATTTAAAGTTTTCATTCCGTATACAACTTCTGATAACTTCATAACTTTACTTCAACTCAATTTAGTTTTTGTTTAGTATATTAGGCCTTCCGGCTCACATAATAGGTTTCAATTCATTTTAGTTTTGTTTAATATCTAAGGCCTTCCGGTTTACGTACAACAGGTTTCAACTCACTTTAGTTTTTGTTTAGTATTTTAGGCCTTCCGGCTCACGTACAATAGGTTTCAACTCATTTATTATTCTTCATCAATTAAACTATGCTTATTATGCTTTATCTGCATAATCTGAAACTGTAAATCATTTTTCTGATTAAACGCGAGACTTTTCAGAAATGCAAATTAAAGAAATTAAATATGAGTTAGAGACAAGCTTACGGACTTACAGCATTGGAATCCCACGATGGCGCAGATAGCCCATTGTGTAGCTTTGCCCTAAAAAAAAAGCCCGGCATGGCCAGGTGGTTATGGCGCATGACTCGCAATCTGAGGGTTGTGGGCTCGAATACCTGTCCCACCAAACATGTTCGTCACTTCGGCCGTGGGGGCGTTATAATGCGACGGTCAATCCCAATATTCGTTGGTGAAAGAGTAGCCCCAGAGTTGGCGGTGGGTGGTGATAACTAGCTGCCTTCCCTCTGGTCTTACACTGCTAAATTATAGACAGTAAGCGCAGATAATTCTCGTGTAGCCTTGCGCGAAATTCAAATCAAACTGAAAACAACCCTAAAAAAAAAGCCATTACAGCATGATCTTGATGAGTACCAATCATAAATATATCCTATTATTTCTTCTATCTCAAAAAAACTTAAAGCATAAATTAAATGATCACTCAAATTTTGACGAAAGGGACGTTTGTATTTTTAGAACTTCCGGTAATGCAACGCAATTATGTAATTTTATCACAGTTTTTTAACAGCCTGAGAATAGCTAATTAAGTTCAACTTGCAATCGAAATATTTCAAAGTGCAAAATCTTGGTATTATTTCTACCACAAGCTTAATCATCCCTTCAAGCCTCCCTATACGGTTACCTCCCTATCAAACAGAGAAACACTTTTAACAAAACAATATACCTCCCACCAACCCCTCTTCTATATAATGCAAATATAATCCAAGCGTAGAGTTTTCTCCTGCAAATCGTGGATCTTTTGAGATTTTTCTTATGTATAAGAGCGTATTTATTTGCTCAAATAGTTTATTTTCGATCATTTCGCTTAATTCAAATTCTGTACTGTTTCAATTTGCAACATTAATCATTACATTTTGTTTGGCACACTTAAAGCTGCCAAATCTACATTAAACTTAGCCTCCTGGTGATCAACACGGTGATGGTAATCCAATCATGTACCGTTCATACAGTTCCTGAGTTATAAACCATGATGCGGACTGCAGTGTTATATCTGGAGGTCATCTGATTGGTATAACGATTGCTATGACTGCAACATCTTTATCACGTGCAAACCTAAAATTATATGAACAACGCTATAATTGTTTACTTGACACGTTTTTATTTGGTTAGTCATGAACATGACGAGACACTTCTTTTCTATGTAGATCGTATCTTTAAACACACCAGACTACCCTTTATATGTAACATTTTCAAATAAGTTTTCCATTGATAAATGATAGCCTTCATACAAGCTTCACTAGTAAAGGAGTTTATTAATAAAAGCAGACATTAAAGGTACTACATACATAAGTACCAGAGCACAGCATTAACAGAATTTTCACGAATAAGAGTTTATATTCATGAATAACAGTTTTTAAAGATTTAACAGATATATAAGTCTCGATAATAATAAACCAGAACATTCTGGCAATTTTAGTGAATAAACGTCCCTATTAATAAATTACAGCTTTGAAAGATGCTACACATATAAAATTCTATACAGTATTAAATGTCAGAATGTCACGAATAATTTTTCCATTGATAAATCTTTTTCCTACAGAAGGCTCATGCACGTTTATTCTTATTGCTAAAAATTTATTAAAAGAGTGTCACACGTAAAACTACATGGATTGCATAGTAAATCCTTCACGTGGCTAATGATTGGTTTTGCAAGATGGTTGATATTTTTAGGCAAAGAGGTTGAGGTGGGGGCTTTATTGTACTGCAAAAACAAAACACTAGAAGTCTGAAGGATCATATGGGAGTTCGAGACAAAGCCCCTAAAGCTGAGCGCCCTTCTTGCCTAAAAAGGTAAAACTCAAGTTATCGTTTTTTTAGGTAAAACAGAAAAAATTAAATTAAAAACAAAAATTAAAATAGAATATTTCAGCAAAACACACACACACACAATATACATATCTCCTAATATTAGTTAATATAATTAGAGTTATAATTTATTTTTTATTTTTTTAGAAATAAACAGAAAAATAAGTTCCTGTTGACATAAGTTCTTCTAGTAAAAGCTGCACATCTGTTTCTAACACTAATGTGTATTTCTGAATTGTCGTGCACCTTTAGATTTATAAACAGCAAGACGTTGAAACATAAGTTAAATTGAATTGCAATTAATATATCTCTGTGTCTCGTTTTTTTTTTTTGGTTTTTTTTTAGACTCATAACGTAGGTAAATTAATATCTAGAATTTATAGCAAAGCCACATCTGGCTATCTGCTGCGTCCACCGAGAAGAATCGAACGCCTGATTTTAGCTTTATAAATTATAACGCTGTGTTTAAAAGCATACAAACGATTTCTATATAACATTAACTAATATTAGGAGATATGTATATTGTGTGTGTGTGTTTTCTTATAGCAAAGCCACATCGGGCTATCTGCTGCGTCCACCGAGAAGAATCGAACGCCTGATTTTAGCGTTATAAATTCGAAGACTTACCGTTGTCCCACAGGATTTATTGATGAGCAATAAACGCAGAACTAAGAAGTGCTTGATCTAGCCGTTCTCGACATCACCATACAAGAACAGTTAAGTTTGAAAACTTATATT
>NW_013665717.1:455250-466164 GCF_000517525.1 Limulus polyphemus
GCCCTAACCACCTGGCCATGCCGGGCCTCAAGCAAGGGAGAGCTTTATTATATTGCAAAAAACAAAAAACAACTAGATTTAATTATGGTAGTTTTTGGTAGAACCCCTCATTTTTCCTGAAAAACTTTAAAAGGTACTTCCTATGTAGCATAAAGCTACTATCAAAATTACAGTCGTGTTCCCACTCCTCTAAGCATTATTAATGATTAGTTTTACGACAATTGGTAATTTTGAAAATATTTACGCAAACACAAACACACTAGGACGTAATTGCATCGTAATACTGCAAGTTGAATATAAACTATAAAAATTTCAAAGTTTCAGCCATCACACTTTAACTCTTGACTGGTAAGGTTAAACAATACCTCGTCGTTTCGGCCCAGAAGCATTACATTTGTGACAATGTTCTCTTGGATTACTAATACAAAAAACAATATATTATAAAATTGGACTAGTCGTAAGAAACAGCTAAGATAGGTATTTACAACATCTTAAGTTATAGCTACAGTTTAATTTAAGTTGCGTGTATTGAACTGTCTCTTTCTCTCGTGACTCTTAATTTATTTCATTAACAAATCGACGCATAACTGACAGCTCAGCAGCTATCCTTATATTCTATATAAATAAGATCTAGTCGTGTTTCTAATCAGAGTCTTGACATTCGGATACTATATGACAAACGAGATTTTCTTCTCTCAGTATCAAAACGAAACAAAACGAAATAAGCTGAGGAGAATGTTTTCTCCAAAAACCAAAAAAAGGGTAATTTAAAGCTAGAACGATGGAGAAGGGGGGGGGGGTCCGACCGAAGTCTTCGCTACAAATTTCTACCATCTGTCTTGTTTATGTCCAGCTCAAAATAAACACTAAGAAGTAGTTATCGATCGCTGTCTTTTTATTTACAGATCAATTTTCTTCTTTTTTTTTTCTATTCATATGTTAGATTTAAGGCCGTTTATCTTTAGAGGATCATTTTCCAAGTTCCAGGTAATGTCAAGAATCCCTGTAACTTGTTCTTAGCTGATAGGTTACTTATCACGGATCGTGAAAGCCACTAGTTTTATATAAATACACTTGTTTTTGTGTTTTTTTTTAACCACTGTTGCACGTTTCCTTTCTAGAATAACTTCTCGATGGTTGTGGGTAAACTATTTGCTCAAGAGGAAAGCAATACGGATGTTTTTGCAATGGAAATGTATCATAAAGTAAATTCGTGTTACAAGTGGAGACATTACATTTAACTGTCTTTATTGTACTTTCTCGGCTTCGAAACTAATTCCATAAGAATTTATCGCCAATATGGGTAAACTAATTAATGATTGGCAAAAAATATTTCTAGATCTAATATTTGTAATTACGTCCTCAGTTTTCCTTCGGGAAATAGGTATTCATCAAGGACTCTTTGATGTTTTTGTTCTTGGTGATATTTGAACTGCCATTTTCAGACTAGCTACTGTTACGGTAGTCTTGTTCTATAGTTATCTGATTACGTAGGTTAGTTTTCATATACAGGTTATATACAGGAACAGATAATGACAAATATTGCGGGTTTGGGAAGGATTATTTGATACGAGTCTGTTAAGAATAACAGATCGTCACATATTTGATTGGTCTCTTAATGTAATGTCGTTTTCATAGCCGCTTTGGTCTCATGGTAGGGTAATATAAACAGAAGCTTATAAGCTTTACACCTTTTAAAAGACTGTTAACTAGTTTGTTCTGACCTCTAACATCGCCTTACATAATTATATCACTTAACGATGACTGTAATTGAAGAAATGTTGATTATATAGTGACAAGACCAAACTTGGAGCTTGGTTATCCACAAAATGGCATGTATTTCAGTTCAGATTTACCGAAAGTTAAAGTCAACAATGTACAATTTCTGAGAGAACAAAGAACAGCTTACTAACGTTTTCATAGTGCATGCTGGGTAATACTTCAATCCAGAAAAAAAAAACTTATGATGTTGTTCGTTCTCTTTCTCTTAAGTTTTGACACAAGCCTAAAATAACTATTATTCAAAATAGTGATTTATTTTGGCTTACATAAGAAATAACTTATTAAACTCTATCTATTGTTTTGTGGTGATAACTCATTTTTATTTCATTAAGTTGCAATTACCATGCATATAGTGGTAGATTAATTTCTATAATTTATATTTTATATTCAAAGCTTCAAATTTCTTTTTTTCTCTCAAAGTTTCCCATCCGTCTGACAGCCTTTAATCTCTATTTACACTCATCCGATTTTTTCTTTCAGATCATTAACTTATATGACGATTTTTTTTCGTGCTATTGACTCACCCTCCCCTGCCCCGTTGAGGATTAACATCTATTTTCTCTTATAAACAGTCTATCTCTAAGATTTTCACATTGTTCTTGCTGGCATAACCTCTTATGACTCTCTAGTTCATTCACATTTAATAAATGATCCCTGAAATCTGTTGTATGTGACAAGGAATTCAGGAACTACAATCAAGCGACTTTATAGAACCAATCAAAAATCTACAATTTTCAGGTTTGTGGTTCGATAGGTGTGGTACAAAAATAAGAAAAAATCTGCGTAGTCTAAAGAACGCTACAATAAAAGAACCACATACATATTAGATACAATTCAAACTTCCAGTATCATTCAAGCTGGAGTTTCCGCCTTAGTAGTTCGGCTTCAGTAAGCAAATCACAACATCTCATTATTCGTATAGAGCTCTCTCTGTGGTACGCGAATTGGTTAAGGAGTTTTCTATTGGTCGACAACGAGCACCAGGCGTTTGATATCTTCATGGTTTACGACTTCAGATGACTACGCCCGAATTTCAAAGAATTAATTGACATCACTTCCGCCCTCATTGTGTCCGCTGTAAACGACGTGCTCCTTTTATTGAGGTAATTTGTGATTTCCCTCCTTTATGTACTTCACTTACTATCGCAAGACATACCACACCAACTGTATAAATGTGTTGTATATAGGCGTTGCTACGTGTTCCGCAGATACACACCATTCATTGTCTTTCTCCCTGGTAATCTTAGAATCATTGCCCGAATGGATACAAGTGACGTCATCCCATGTTATCTTTACTATAGGCCACTTCCTTCAGAAACTGTTCTTAATTGCATTCACACAAAAACTAAAACCTTTACGTTATATGTTGTTTTTCATTTTAATTCGTTCCTCATGTAAGCATATGAAAAGTAAAAATTTTTATTATAAATATACGCAAGTTCCTTTTCTTTCAGAGTCAGTAGACCAGATATTTTGTACACTCATTTCCGTATTTACACAAAAAGAGACTACACATCAACTAAGTATTTGCCAGAATTGCGAGGTCGGGAAAGGTTCAAAACATATTGTTAGCATTTCTACAATTGCGGTATCGAGAAAGGTTCAAACAAATTGTTAGCATTTCTACTATTGCGGTATCGGGAAAGGTTCAAACATATTGTTAGCATTTCTACTATTGCGGTATCGGGAAAGGTTCAAAACATATTGTTGGCATTTCTACTATTGCGGTATCGGGAAAGGTTCAAAACATATTGTTGGCATTTCTACTATTGCGGTATCGGGAAAGGTTCAAACATATTGTTAGCATTTCTACTATTGCGGTATCGGGAAAGGTTCAAACATATTGTTAGCATTTCTACTATTGCGGTATCGGGAAAGGTTCAAAACATATTGTTAGCATTTCTACTATTGCAGTATCGGGAAAGGTTCAAAACGTATTGTTAGCATTTCTACTATTGCAGTATCGGGAAAGGTTCAAAACGTATTGTTAGCATTTCTACTATTGCGGGGTCAGGAATATTTCAGAACATATTGTTAATAGTTTTACTACCATTACTTATTCATTGTTAGACAACCTGTTAAGAAACGTAACTCGTGGAAAAAAAAACAACAGCCTTATATATGAACGTATATAAAATCTTATCAGTATATTTAAGCCAGTGTATGTCCCCCCTAAAACGCTATATCCTATGTCTCCTCAAATAACGAAAACATATATTTTCAGCATCACAGTTACCGCATTATTACATATCTGTTTGTCAGACAGTGGCAGTTATAATAAACGTTTTAAACTAGCTAATTCAAAACGTTTTACCACCAGACTAACATTCACTGAGACAACAGTTAATTGATTTTGTCCAATAATTTCGTTCAGAATTCACTGAGAAATTGTTATTCTGAAAATGTATCATTATTATTTAAGGTTGTTTGACTTTAAATGATTTTCATCAAATGTAGATATTTTCGTTTAAGTTGTTTAAAGGAGTGGAATCTCCATCGTTTAAGACTCGACGCAGTTGTTACTTAGGCCTAAAATCACTTTAAACTAGCTAGTTTTCAGTATCATTAAGCTTGTACTGAAGCACTAGACTTAACTCACTTAGTGATAAGCTAAGTCTTTTGTGCTTAGGTCTATTCATTTATTATAGTTCTTTTTTATAATTTTTGTCTTGAGAATTGGAACAGTATGATATTCAATGGTGTCGTAATAAAAATAACATTTTAGGATTGTAATATTTTCATAACAAAAATATTGTAGTTTATATCGACTTCGTGAATAATACTGAATTCTATATGGACACATTAAGAGTATTGTCGGATAACATCTGCACTAAACGCAAATTTTATCATAAAACTATTGGTTTCTAATGCTTCGTCAGTTTTCGGCGTCTAAATCATAACTTTTAAAGTATTATACTCCATATATATGTATCAGTTTGGAGAATCTTTTGTTTCTCCTCATCCAGGCCAACTGATGAGTTTTGGGATTCAACGATAGGCCTCGTAGGTAGTGAGTTGTGGGAGACAAAAGATTAATCTGAATTTGTACACGCCTTCAACTTAAAAAGACTATGGAAAAAAATACACTTATTGTTAACGTGATTTTTATCATAAATTTTAGGCCTATTGTTTTCTGATACTTCGCCAACTTTCAGCGTTTAAGCCAGTATTTTAAAACATTAATATTCAATACTTTTAATAGTTTTCTAGACAATGTAACTATAAATTTACAACGATACTTGAACAAGCCTAATATTATCAAAAAAACGGCTTTATTATATGAAATCGACCCCCAGTAGTTCAGAGAGCCTTTTGTGTTTAATAACAAACAACAACAATTATATGAAATCAGCATAACTGAATGCTTTTGTCGGAATTTTAAGTTTTCTTTCTGTTATAAAAATTCTACTTTTAGAATAACGCCCCGTGATGATAAGTGCATGAATGAACTTGTAATACTGTGTTACAGAAATCACCTCTTACGCTTTTATTTCCAACTTACCATTTGCAAGACATGTCGATCTGTTTCATCTGGGATAGAATGTATTAAACTAACAAATTATAACATTTTATTTATTCAGGATTGTTAAACAATGGTATATTCCATGACAATAGTTGAAGTCAACAATTAGTGTTTCTATGTTTCCTTAGTAAGCTATACTATATTATTTCTTTATTGTTACTTTCACTAACAGTATTGGTTAGATTGTTTAATATATCTAATTTTATTACTTTTTAATTTTATTTCTTATCGTTGCGTATTTATTATAAGAGACTGTTTTGTATTTCTAGCTTAACGTAATATATATGTATTTAGGACTAACCGAAACTTCCTAAGTTGGCCGAACCTCTTGAAATATTATCATTAACACTGAGGATAACCAACTGATGAAACAATGCATTCTAGTCGTCATAACACCTAGACCTCTACTCTGCCTGATGAGCCTTGGTTTAAGCAAAGAACCCCGTTGACACTAGATGCAACACTTAGAACTGCAGAAAATTAGGCGTTGCTCTTAAATACTTCGTAAACGCTTGATTGTAAAATAATTCGTCTGTATTTGCTTCTTTTTTACTAGATGTGTAGATAGTTTATAATGTGTGTTTTTATACATATACTCAGAAAGAGGATAAACTTTTACATCATTACAACATTCAGTTTTGTTTAAGAATTTCTGGATTTCGTGCAGAGCTACTTGGAGGATTATCTGCGCGTAGCCGTCTTTAATTTTGAATTGATATAATGCAGGAAAGGCAGCAAGTCAACAGCACCCGCCGTTAACTCTTCGGCTACTCTGACCGAATAGAGTGATTTGACTGTCATTTTTACAAAGCACCTGCGACCTCAAAATGTTGAGCGAGTTTTACCGTCAAAGAGCCTTGCGTCGTGAACTCTCGGATTAACATTCCGAACACTCTATACACTTGGTCAAGCCTGATCCAAATTAAACACGACAGAGAGCCTTGCGTCGTGAACTCTCGGATTAACATTCCGAACACTCTATACACTTGGTCAAGCCTGATCCAAATTAAACACGACAGAGAGCCTTGCGTCGTGAACTCTCGGATTAACATTCCGAACACTCTATACACTTGGTCAAGCCTGATCCAAATTAAACACGACAGAGAGCCTTGCGTCGTGAACTCTCGGATTAACATTCCGAACACTCTATACACTTGGTCAAACCCGATCCAAATTAAACACGACAGATCATAGATTATTTTAGTAATTCACCGATCACTTTAGTCACAAGTTCGCGTTCACCACGGTAAACAAACAAGTGCAAATCCTTGCAAATGAATTATCTGTTGCAAACACGTGTAAAAATGAGACAATATCGTACATCCGACGGTAAATCAATTTATATACTGTTAAATATATATATATGGATTACAACGTCTGAACGATTGTAAATACTATAATGCTAATCGTACATATTTACCGTCGGCAACTCCTTTACCGAACCGTAGGACTACCAATACAAATCTCCTATTATATTGACACACCAAACATGTTCGCCTTTTCAGCCGTGGGGGCGTTATAATGTCTCGATCAATCACACTATTCGTTGGTAAAAGAGTAGCCCCAAAAGGTGGCGGTGGGTGGTGATGACTAGCTGCCTTCCCTCTGGTCTTACACTGTTAAATTAGGTACGGCTAGCGCAGATAGCCCTCGTGTAGCTTTGCGCGAAATCCGTAACAAACAAAGAATACTTTGCTTTTTTGAATGTTCTTGCGCGACATCATTTCAAATACTTGATTAAATATTGTTTACCGCCACCTTTTTTATTATTTCGTTTTAAAAAAAATCTTCAGGTTATCAAAGTTTTAATTCTATCTCTAGTACTTGTTGCTGCTGGTGTTTCCCCCCCCCCCTCTTTACTTTAACTTTAATCGACCCTTTATTATTTTCTCAAATAGATATTCAAACTTCATATTATTTAATTTGAAAGTTGATAAATTGTTCTCGTGTACTTTTCGCCTTTACTAAAAGAGCCCTTGTGACGTCACAGTTCGTAATGAAGGATTTCATGTTTCAGATTTACTTGTAAAAATGTCTGTATACAAATCACACAAAAAATTACTTGCTTCTGTCAAAAACTTGAATATTCATGATACTTTATAAAATATGTATATGTATTATGCGACAATTGACTTAACGGTCAGGCCTGAGACTCCTAATTTAGAACTCCTGACCGACAAGGATGGTAACCAGTCACCAGTGTCCTCTGTTATATAGTTACTCGTAACTAAATAGGAAATTTGACTGTCACAATTTTGACACCCCACTGATGACATAGCCCAACATATTCAGCGGCATATCGCGGCTCGAACCTTAGACCTTCTGATCCGCAGCTTACTAACTACTAACCTACCCCTGTCCCAATGTGTATATTAACATCAAAAGTTATTCCAAATAACATTCATAACTGATCTGATCAGATAAAGTAGGTTCATTTGTGAAAGCTTCCAAATATGGGGTTATGAAACATGGTTAGATACCAATATACATGTATTCGTAATGTATCAGTCTTTCCTTTGAGATCGCATAGCTTTTATCAGCAACAAGAACACATTGAGAGTTCTAAGGCAAATACTTGAAAACATTCGAACAACAAAATGAAATAAAATAGACATATTATACAGCTTGTTCCTTAAAACCTTAATCTTACCATACAGAGGAACCTGTTCTCAGTTCCTAGAATACAGATTAAGGAAGCGACCATAAACTACAATTTCATGCAGATGAAGCTAAACCATTCTAAAACATTCATCGATTCAAAAGCAAAAGTATGTTTATTAAAAAATTATAATCATACACAATAGCTTGTCCTCCAAGTTTTGTTGTTATTGCTTTTTTTGCAACTTTCAGCTAAGTTCATGAACGACAAATTTAGAAAGATTCGCCAATAAAACTGTATCAGTTATAATTACCTTACCTCGAAAGCACTTTCATGAAACTATTTTTTATGTCATTCTGTCGCTAGTTCATATTATTTCTTAAATCCTGTCTAGAACTAAATCACCTTATTTTATTACTGTATCAACTTCACTAAAGTAAACTTAAGAAGAAGAGAAATTCCGAGTCAATAAATGTCCTGCTCATGACGCCCCCTGATGAAATTTCTTATGGAAGCGTGTAATACTACTTTAAAACGCGTTTGTTGTCATCAACAATCCAAACAACTTGTAATTCTTTCTTAGAAAATGAATAGTTTATTTTAGCGGTAATCCAAGTACCCTGCCCCCCAGTGGCACAGCGATATGTCTGCGAGCTTACATCGCTAGAATCCGGGGTTTCAATACCCGTGGTGGGCAGAACACAGATAGCCCATTGTGTAGCTTTGTACGTAATTACAAACAAACAACTCAAAGTACTCTTGATTATGATGATGATACATCAGAGTATAACATTTACTTTTGTATACCATAATCGTTTTTTGTTATGTAGCTAATTATCGTATATGTGTGTGGAAAAAAAATCTTGCACTGAATTAAAAGCCAATAAATTTATGATATTTTGCACTGAATTAAAAGCCAATAAATTTGGTAATATTCTTGACCTTTGCTATTATTTTAAAATATCGTAAAACCAACCATAAGACACTCCATAATTTGCTATCATATTAGTGGATATTGCAGGTAAAGGAGCTTTAATTTAAATATTTCGTCATGAACTTTTAGTATATCTGCGTAGAGAATGCAAATGTAAAACTGAAAAATAATACTTATGCATAATTCAATAATAATTTGCGGAATATAACTTCAAGCACTAGTGGCACGTTAGTTAGTTAGTTTTTGTTAAGCACAAAGCTATAAGAATGGGCTATCTGTGTTATGCCTACTACAAGTATCGAAACCCGCTTTTAAGCGGTGTAAGCCCGAAGTCTTATCGCTGAGCCACTGGGCAGGCGGCACGCTAGAAACTTTATAGCATTGGCTTTGTTGTTGCATCTATAGAAATATAACATCGTAAAGTTCTAATGAGTTATTCACGTCGTCTTATGTTTAAACACACAGGTCTTAAGTAAAAGCTTAGTTAACTTCTATTTATTACTATTATTTCAAAATGTGCTGAACCGACACTTAGATTTGAGTACTGTAAGTACTTAGTAGATGTATTGATGCAGTTTTTATTATTATTATTATTATTTTAGGCCTAAAATTGTTTTCCAAGTTAAACTATCCGCAGGTTATAGGCAAAACGAAACTTATTAGGCTTAACTGTTGAGTGGGATTATATTAGTAGTCTTTAAATAGTTACTATAGATTATTAGTTGCTAGTAACATCTAGCGACGAATTGATTAATTTTTTTACCTGAAAAATGGCATATTATGGTAACAATATTATAAAATAACGTTATATATCAATAGAAGATAAGTTAGGTAACATACATTTCTAATGCCTCAATGGCTAAGTCAACAATAATTGTTCATGTTTAAAATTGAATCCGTTAGCTCAAAAACGTCATATGATAGTAAAACTTTCTGATGAACAGAATTGTATACAGTCATATATGTACTTATTTCCTTATGATAATTTTAATAATTTGACTGATGATGAGAATTTTAAATTAATTTAATCCTTAAATAGCACCTCTAATACAAGAAATACCGTGAAATGAATACATATTTTAAACATTACCTGTAATCCAAGAAATGCAATGAGAAAAATACATAAGCAATACCTATTGTACACGAAATACCATGAGGAGAATACATCTCTTCAACAGTACTTCTAGTACAAGAAATACCATGAGGAGAATACATCTCTTCAACAGTACTTCTAGTACAAGAAATACCATGAGGAGAATACATCTCTTCAACAGTACTTCTAGTACAAGAAATACCATGAGGAAAATACATCTCTTCAACAGTACTTCTAGTACAAGAAATACCATGAGGAAAATACATCTCTTCAACGGTACTTCTAGTACAAGAAATACCATGAGGAGAATACATCTCTTCAACAGTACTTCTAGTACAAGAAATACCATGAGGAAAATACATCTCTTCAACGGTACTTCTAGTACAAGAAATACCATGAGGAGAATACATCTCTTCAACAGTATCTCTATTACAAGGAATATCATGAGGAAAATACATCTCTTCAACAGTACTTCTAGTACAAGAAATACCATGAGGAAAATACATCTCTTCAACAGTACTTCTAGTACAAGAAATACCATGAGGAAAATACATCTCTTCAACGGTACTTCTAGTACAAGAAATACCATGAGGAGAATACATCTCTTCAACAGTACTTCTAGTACACGAAATATCCATGAGAAGAATATATCTCCTAAACAGTATCTCTATTACAAGGAATATCATGATAATAATACATCTTTAAGTATTTACCAGAGAAGGAAGCATGTTGATAATCATATGCGTATCTACCTCTCACAAAACTACAAATTGGAACAACAAATGTCTTCATAACATTAGATCTGTCCAAATGTTTTTTTTTTCTTGCTACGCCACCTTTTGAATACGGGGAAGTTCCGGAGACACTAGGTCATACTAACTTAAGATATATTGAAATTACACGTTGGAATTTCGTTTTTCGTATTATGAACTAAACAACAAACTCGAAATAACAGATGGCCTGGCATGGCCAGGTGGTTAGGG
>NW_013665717.1:467164-495181 GCF_000517525.1 Limulus polyphemus
ACCAAACATGCTCGCCCTTTCAGCCCTGGGGGCGTTATAATGTGAGGGTCAATCCCACTATTCGTTGGTAAAAGAGTAGCCCCAGAGTTGGCGGTGGGTGGTGATGACGAGCTACCTTCCCTCTAGTCTTACACTGCTAAATTAGGGACGGCTAGCGCAGATAGCCCTCGTGTAGCTTTGCGCGAAATTCAAAACAAACAAACAAACGATATAACAGTGGAGTATTTGAGAGTAGCAGCAAATGACGTTAAAGACGAAGTCCCTGTGTGAAATTTTAATTTCAGTTGTTAGGTTTCCGAAAATCATTATCTTTTTATACCATAATACAAAATAGAGATACCTATTTCACTCGTACTAGAAAAAGGTTGATATATGTGTTTGTGTATTATTTATTTATTGGTAGAAAGAAATGTTTTTAATTTCAGAATTACAACCATTATATATTAATGTTTTTCGTAATAGCAACAACTATTACATGATATGTTTTGAAATAAGTGAAACAGGTTGTTCTTATATAAAAACAGACTTGCTATTATCATTAGATGATTTAAAATCCATCATTTAAACAGTCCGTGTGTGCCTTTTTACAATTATTTAAGAGACGCCTTTTAACACCATTTTCTTCTCCTCTCTCTATGTCTCTTTTTAAAAAATTCATCAACATTGTATTAATTCTTAACTCAACCTTCAGATTTTTTGAGAACACAAGTTCCAGTATTTTAACAGTAATATTAAATAGTCAGACTTGTTATTGTGTCTGTAGAAAAGTGACTGCACGTAACGTCCGGTCTTCGTAAACAACCGATTGTGTGTGTAAAAGAGTTTTTTTTTCTGTTTTTATACAGCCATGTTGCATGGCTCTGCGCGTTGTAAGTCCGTTATGCCTACCCGCAAGCAGTAGTTACAGACAAGCTAAGATAAGCCAACGAATTTCGTGAGCCACCTGACGATGGAAGCGTGTCATTAAACAGTAGCCAACAAGCCTCTAGTAGGCTGGTTGTGGAGACCGGCAAACTGGGCAGGTTTCGGCCAGGAGATTCACACGATCACGTGATCATTGTTCTGTCTCATTGACATCTCATTTCCGCTCACCTTGGGCCAGTATGAATAAGATAAGGAAGTTGATTAGATCAGAATATACATCTCACTACAGGTTACTCTATGTCCTACGTATGAGTATGCGAGTCGAGACCGTTTTTTTTTTATCCATTCTGTTCGGTAACCTCAAGTATATTTATTTTTCTATGTATGAATATGTGAACTCAGTTATTCTTTTTTTTTTGCTCTTTATCCATTCTGTTCGGTAACCTCAAGTATATTTATTTTTTTGGGTATGAGTATGTGAACTCAGATATTCTTTTTTCTCATTATCCATTCTGTTCGGTAACCTCAAGAAAATTCCTTTTTTTGTTTTTTTTTACTGATGTGAAAGAACGTAAAACTAGTTCCTAGTTATTTCATTGTAATTAGAAGTTTAAGGTAAACATAGATCGACAGAGTTTCATAAACAGACTGTACGTGATCTGATCGAAGTTACCGCCTAATGATAAACACACCGAAGTTGAATTCTTGTGATACTGCAGACCGTAATTGAAATTCTAACTATTCATAAAGAGATATACGCTGTAATTGAATCTTATATCATTGGGAGATGTAGGACAAAATGTTATTTTTCTATTAGTGCAATCATCATAAAACACAAACTCTATCATTAACGGTCCCGTAACCCGTTGCGATGCGTTTTCTCATGCTGTGAAACTTTGCTTTCACTGTGACAGATTTGCATACTGAGTTCGGCAAAGTTATGTGCTGAAAGTATCCAAACTACTACGATGCACACTGATAACGATACACAAAACGTCGGCTAGAAAAGAAGAATGGCTTTTATTGCTGCTCATTTTGAACAGTAAACGCCAGAGACGGTATTTGGGTGCAGGGAATAAAATAAGATTTGTTTTTGTTCTTGTTAACCATAAAGCTACACAGTGGACCATCTATGCTCTGCAAACCCCAGATATTGAAACCCGATTTTTAGCGTTTAGACTTACCGTTGAAACATTGGGAGGCTACAACAAAAAACAAATTCATTGTCTTGTACAAAAGCTGAAGTTGGATGGTGCTAAATATATATATATATATATATATGCAAATAACAGTTTGTAAAGCTGCTACAGATCGTACAGCACCGCGTTCAGAAACGGAGCACAATCTATAGTTAGCCAAACCACCACGTACACGAACGGAGCACAATCTATTGAGAGTCAAGCCACCACGTACACAGACGAAGCACAATCTATTGAGAGTCAAGCCACCACGTACACAAACGGAGCACAATCTATAGAGAGTCAAACCACCACGTACACAGACGAAGCACAATCTATAGAGAGTCAAACCACCACGTGCACAGACGAAGCACAATCTATGGAGAGTCAGTTACCACAAAACAACGACTGGTAATAATCAATATAGCTATTATTTAATCATTGTCTGAGCGTTTTATGTTTCAAAACGTAATTTTTTCCACGCGAATAAGGTTGGATTGCATTACAGATACATCTTGAATATCCATCATCATATTACAAATACGCCTTGAATATCGATCATCATATTACAGATATGCCTGGAATATCGATCATCATATTGAAATAATAGCTTATCTTGTATTCTGTTTCATATAGTTTTGTATTTGTCTTTCAAAGTGAGTCTTTCTGAGTTCTATGACAGAGAGAAAGTTTGTGGTATTTGGATACTTCAGGTATTAGCTTTTCTTCAGCTAATTTGGACATCAGTGATCTGTTATTTCCTGGCAGAACACGTACTATGAAAGTTGTCCACTAAGTTGTTTAATTACTTAGCTGTCGCGAGACGAAATCGAAAAATTAATGGCTCCAGTCCTAGTGTTTCCACATCGTTCTAGTATCATCCAGTGTCCATAGTATGAACATTTTTGTTTTCAGAAGTATATTTTCTATTATATTTTGTTGGGTCATGGTGTATCTCATGACGTATTCAATTGTCGCATAGTACACCCTGGTGTATACAGAACTTAAGTAACTTACGTTAAGCCCTTTGTTAACTTTTATTCGTTCATTATTCTCCGAAATCATTTGTATTTTAGTTCGTACTAATCAATTACATAACGTTTATTGACCGTTTGCTTGTAAACGATTACAGGCATTTTGTGTACGTGTTAGAAAACGTTCGCGATAATTATCGTCGTTTTTTTACATAATTTATATGAATGAAGTTTTTTTTTCGTATCTGAGGCCTCAATGCTGTAGTAAAAAAAATATTTTTTTATACATGTTTATGCTAAATATACAAATATTATGAAAAATACACAATCTCTTAAAATTTGGAACTTTTACGTGGTAAAAAATGAAAACAAATTTGAACGAGTGGGTGTCCAATTGAATTACTTTATATAATAACTACAGATTCTCATTGACATTTGAATAATATTTACTCATGTGACAAAAAAGTAGCTATAATTTTACTAAGCTAAACACCTTCCATATGTAGAGCAGAACGTGGACTAGTATTGGCGTGCTCGGGCTTTGAATTCGAAGCTCCCAACTCCATACTTTAGGAGTTGTGGGTGCGCTACAAGAGCTACAGAAAAATCTTACTATTCGATCAGGCAAGAGTTGACTGTGGGTGCTGTTGATTAATTGCTATCCCTCTATGCTATCAGTTCAAGATCAGAGACGATTCTGGGGAGATGACCCTTTGTGTAGCTTTATGCAAAGATCCTGAAACAAATTTTCATACACAATTTGTGTTATATGTTAGCGCCCTCTTTCGGCACATGAAAAGACATTTGACCAAACTTTTAATTGAAGTATTGCTGGTCTGCTAAGACTGGTTGAATACATTCGCAGTAACAAAAGCTAGGTTTTGGGATGAGCTGAGAATAAAAAAAAATATCAAGAAGCTTCCTTCAGCAAAAAGCACATTTTGAAATTAGCTTCAAATCAAAACATTAAATATGTGAGTCACACCCAATAATAACACGCAAAATGTTTCTTATCATAATCTTTACGTGAATTATAGTTGATTTTAATTTTATACAATTAGGAATAGTTTCTGTATATTTTAAATAATGACAGACGATGTGAAAATATAAATATTTATTAAGTGCATGAACGAGCAGATAATATACGAAAATCTAAGGAAAGAAACTGAAATAATATCATAAAATTAAATTATGTCATAAAATTAAATAATATCATAAAATTAAATTATGTCATAAAATTAAATAATATCATAAAATTAAATTATGTCATAAAATTAAATAATATCATAAAATTAAATTATGTCATAAAATTAAATAATATCATAAAATTAAATTATGTCATAAAATTAAATAATATCATAAAATTAAATTATGTCATAAGATTAAATAATATCATAAAATTAAATTATGTCATAAAATTAAATAATATCATAAAATTAAATAAATCATAAAATCAAATTATATCATACAATTAAATAATATCATAAAATTAAATTATATTTTAGAACTTCTAGTCTAGATAAGCTGTCCGGATAACGTTAATACTTATATTATACTTATGTTATTTCTAACATTATACTTACTTTTCAATGATTAAAATCTTCAGCGTGGGGATAAACTTGATATTAAAAACACTGTTTATGAAATTCAAACTATATTTAAATGAAAATTTTAACATAAAACTGATAAATTACATTTTAAGTAATTTGAAATACTGATTTGTTTTTAACTCCTAAAATTCGATCATTAGTGCTTATTTATTTACTTACATTATTTGACAACTGTGGTTTCATCTGGCTTTCTCTCATTTGCAACTGTACTTGTTTTGGGTGATTAAAACTTAGAAGTGCAACTGTTCTTTTTACCCACACAAAAATGCGATGTTAACTATTGATCGTTAAGTAGTTTTCATGATGTTAGGAAAACGCTTAGGTTCAAGAAATTAATTGAACACAAGGATACGAAACCCTATAACCCGAGCACTTTAGAAAAGGTAGATCTTTCTTCTTCATGGGCAAACTGGGAATGTTTGCCCCCGATGAAGTAAGATCCACCTTTCGAAAACGTTAAGTAACGATATTAGTGAAAGAATAGATAATATTACTACGTACAGGAAAGAAAAATAAAACTTTCTCAAAATTATATATTATATTTTGTTTCTATATTTTATGTTAAATTAAAAGTTATGTAGCAGATCCATATGTCATCGATATAAACATCGTAAGAACCGATCTCGAAATATAAAAATAAACAGTCTTTGTACCAGCGGACATCATAACAATTTTATTTTATTTCTTAAGCAAGTGGTGTTACTAAAAGCCAATAGATGGCAATGCAGTAGTAGGCCAGGACCACATGCATGTTTTGTACATGACAGTATAAAAAGTCACCAAAACAGCAATACACATATCGAAAGTAGTTATAATAGTTTAGTTTAATTTCTAAATTAACTCACTTCTAAAATTCCAGAACTTTTATAGATGCAACATATCACGTGACCCACGTCAAACATTTCTATTTTGAGGTACATGGTGAATATGCTTGTCAGTCAGATGGTAGCACTGCTTGTGTAGGGATTGCTCGTATTGCTCATCGAAATGGTATATCAAATATCTCCTTAATAGGTGATCAGAACTTTACAATACTACACAGTGTTTCCTTTTATAACAATATCTATGTAATGATTGAGTCACAAGTTCTGGGAATGTCTGTAAATATCATAGCAAAAAAGTTTGAATTTCGTGTTCTTCTTTCATCTGCTTCTTTTTTATTACACAATAATTCCAAAACCCAAAACAATGGTGTCAACCAATTTCACTGAGGTGACATAATTTCAAACAGAGTATCCGCTTTTATAAATATTTTTAACTAGTAGCAATTAAAAAATAATAATAATTCTACTGTAAACGATGTTATGATATAATAAAATCAATTTCATGATATAATTAAATCAAGTTCATGATTTAATAAAATCAAGTTCATGATATAATAAAATCAGGTTCATTATATAATAAAATCAAGTTCATGACATAATTAAATCAAGTTCATAATATAATAAAATCAAGTTCATGATATAATAAAATAAAGTTCATGACATAATAAAATCAATTTAATGATATAATTAAATCAAGTTCATGATATAATTAAATCAAGTTCATGATATAATCAAATAGGGAGAACTAAACAGCAACATGTTTAGACTAATTACAATGTAGTTTTTCACAAATGTTCTTACTTTTACCGAGCACAGAGTTACAAATGCTTTATTAATGTGACGTAATGAGGCTGATATAAATACTTTTTAACATTATTTGAATTCTCTATTTCTTCGTGTAAAGGTCATTATTTTTACCAACAAAACAATAATATCCAACCCAATTATAAACGCTAAACGTTAGACAGTTTAATTAATTCATAGGATTTCTACGAGATAAACACCAGAGATATTGCTTTCTTTCATTTATTGCCGTATTACATTACACAGATTGGCTTTCTAATCATTCTTTTAAGTACTAACAATTAAAACATTCTCATTGAATAAAGAAGAAAAGTCAGTTCCTATCAAAATTAAATTGGTGTACCATTATGAACAATAATGTGAAACGTCTGTCCCGCCATCTGTAAGTGAAGAGATGAATTCTAATGACCGTATAGCGTGTGACGTTATTATATTTACTAAGGTCAAGACGTCTGAATGAGTTTAGGTGTAGATGTTCTGCTGTTTGCGTAGGAAATAACAACACATTTGTTTACCCGCCTGTTTGATAGGAACGCTTTGCTGAACACTTGCATTTTTTTTTCTGAGCTACCAAAACAAAACAGTATTTATTTGTATAAACTCAAATTGGACAATACAATATAGTAAACCTTCCACAAATATCGAATAAACCCAAACACCGTATTATATGATAAAAATTTTCCACTCACATCTAACATCAATTGCAGGATCGTCGTTTTTGCTCTGTTTCAACAAGAAGGGTTGTTTTAATAAAGGCAAAACATTGTTAACACGTAAGGACACCTTATGTATTGCTTGTTATAGAGAACAGTGAAGGCATATCCAAGTAAACTTTACTTATCAATTAGTTTACACCAGTCACTGTTCATTACATTTTAAACAAATTGCACAAATTGAATCATGCAAAGTGTGTTAATAATTCATAAGATTATTGTTGTTGTTTGTAATTAAGCACAAAGCTACACAATGGGCTACCTGTGCTCTGCCCACCACGGGTATCGACACCCGGATTCTAGCATTGTAAGTCCGCAGACATACCGCTGTGCCACTGGGGGGCTAATGCATAAGAAACGGCAAATACACAAAATTATGACTTCGTACAAAAACATATATACCTTTCCTTAGAATGTTAACGACATTTAAATTTCATTGAAGACAATAAAAAATTTAAATACAACTAGATATTTTGTTTAGTGCTTATTGATTTCAAACCAGTTTCATATAAGGTATTATCCGACTATTTATCTATCTAGCTTTCTGTAAACTGTTTTTACGAGAGAAAAGTCGTATGTGATGCTTCATTCTGCTGCATTTCTATTTATTCTCTGATAAATTGTTTTCCATACATATTAATACTTCTCATTGTTTTGGAGAAGACCTTACACCTCCAGTTGTATTGTTATAGTAGCAAAGTTTTCAAAATGATGTCTTTATCATTCAAAGTTACTGATTACCGATCACTATTGTTAGATGGCATGATACTTTACGTGTTCTGTCACAAAACTCGAGTTTATCAGTTCAAAATTAGGGATAGCTATATGCCCAGATAGCTCTAATGTACTTTTATATGAATAACATGGAACTATTTAGGGAATAATAATGTAATACCATATGTTATATTAGAACACAGAATACAAAATAGCACAAGATGTACTTGTCTATTTATAGCAGATTTAATGTGCTTAATGTGAGATGCCGTTAATGTTTGTTGCATTCCACCCGCCTTATGAACTCTATAATGGGTGAAAGACGTTTTCGACACTGGATTTCGCAGATATAGTATAGATGACATAATATTACATTTTTCTTTACTCTCTCTCATATGGTGGTTAGTAGAGAGGATTGGTTAAATACTGTAAGATGAACAGGAATGTTGTCTAAATATCTTAAAGGTGGCATTACAAAGAAAACACTGTGTAGTGATGTTATTTAGTTAAGAAATATTAACATCTGTTAGAACAAATATCTTAGTATGCAGTTTGTAGGTTACTGCTATTATCAACTGGTATATAGTACAATTTATAGGACAAATTTATCTGATTGTGGAGCATATTGGTAAGTAAGGTAAATAACATGCTGTAGAGTTTTTTAGTTTATGAAGTATAGCAGATACAGGAGTAGTTCCTGAATAAGGGAGGATGAGGGGGTAGCACAACGAGGGTGTAGATACACTTTTTATACCAATAGCTGGTAAACATCATTAAATTAAACATCTACATCGTCAAGCTACTATACTCTATTAATTAAACATCTACATCCTCTAGCTACTATGCTCTATTAATTAAGCATCTACAACCTCTAGCTACTGTGCTATATTAATTAAACATATACATCCTATAGCTACTATTATATTCCATTAATTAAACATATACATCATTTAGCTACTATTATATTCCATTAATTAAACAATTACACCCTCTAGCTGCTATGCTTTGTTAATTAAGGGTGTGGATGTGGAGTTACCATTTAATGTAGTGGTGTAGGTATTATGGGTCAGAGTTACCATATCACACCACAATGGATGAATTAGTAAATTTAATATGACATGCTGCTAAATTTTGTTGATTAGTGTAATTATATTAATGCTGACAAAGATAAGTGAAATTAATGTTATGAAATCATATGTTATAGTTCTGCAGCTTTGAGGTTATATACTTAATGGTGGGTCTGTAACTACGTGGTTATATACGTATTGATGACTTCTGCAGTTACGGGGTTATCTAAGTGTTGGTGAGTTCTACAACTATGTGATTATCTAAGTGTTCGTGAGTTCTGCAACTATGAGGTTATCTAAATGTTCGTTAATTCTGCAGTTATGGGGTTATATAAGTGTTGGTGAGTTTTGCAACTATGAGGTTATCTAAATGTTCGTGAGTTCTGCAACTATTAGGTTATCTAAGTGTTGGTGTGTTTTGCAGCTATAGTTTTATATAAGTGTTGGTGTGTTCTGCAACTGTGGGGTTATACAAGTGTTGGTGAGTTCTGCAACTACGTGGTTATCTAAGTGTTGGGAGTTCTGAAACTAGTATAGTGCATCGCAGATTGATTCTAAATGTTTATTATGCAATACAGTCTTCTGGTTGTACAAATAAGGGATGATACTGGGGATAACAAAACGAAACAACTTAGTTCAATATGTAACCTAATTAGTTAGCGTACTCTTATGTGTGGTTTCACTACACTACACCTCAGTACAGACTACTCAATTTCCAATGATGTTGTCATCCAAACACGTGACAGGAGTGAAAACACTGGCTTATCCAGCTACTAAACATATTTTAAAAGAAATGTAAACTAATTTTTCGTCCGCATAATCGAAGGTACAGTTATTGTTGTTGTTTTCAAGGTAAGCACAAAGCTACACAATGGGCTATCTGTGATCTGCCCACCACTGGTATCGAAACCGAGGTAGGTGTTTACATGACTCTGCATTAATATTATACAGCTAACTGTTCTAACTGGATTCGTATCATAGCGAGAATCTGTCACTTATGTATCTGTATTCGTATATACTGAAACAATGAAATAACAATGAGAGACAAAAACAATAAAATTCATAAGACTAATTACCCTATGGCGACTTCTTTTATTTCTCATATTAGAAAGAAAGAGAAAAATGACAGCGTGTTCCTTTTTTATATAACAGTCACGGAAAAACTGATGACGTGATATATAAAAAAACGGTGATTCACGTGCTCTTAAATACTCAGCACTCTAAACCAACATGTCATTTTCAACCACATGCACTAGAACAAATAATAAAAACAACACATGATCCTGATTATATAATAAAAACAACACATGATCCTGATTATAGTGAATGTTATTTGATCAATTTCTGCAGTTAAAGGGCAATGGGAAACTCAGCTGATAGCATCGGCGAAAAGGAGCCACATGTACAGGCTGAAGCAGTCTAAATGATGGGTTTGAAAAAAAAAGCAGTCTGAATGATGGGTTTGAAAAAAAAGAAGCAGTCTGAATGATGGGTTTGAAAAAAAAAGAAGCAGTCTGAATTATGTGTTTGAAAAAAAAGAAGCAGTCTGAATGATGTGTTTAAAAAGAAAAAGAAGCAGTCTGAATGATGTGTTTAAAAGAAAAAGAAGCAGTCTGAATGATGTGTTTAAAAGAAAAAGAAGCAGTCTGAATGATGTGTTTGAAAAAAAAAAGCAATGTGGCTGATGTTCTTCTATCAAATATCTGCCTGGTTTATGGATTTGAAAAGAGAATCAGTCTGAAGGATGGGTGTCAAAGGAGAATCGTTCTGTATGATGGGTGCCAAATGAGAATCAGTTTGTGAAAATAAATTTCTCTACTGCTGCCACGAGCGAGCGGTAGTAGGTAGCCCACGTAGACTGGGTTCTTGCTCGTGCGTGTGTGGTGGATGACGTCACCGTTCTTTTGAAATCCACCACTTAGACTGATTCTACTTTCAAATCTATCACCCAGAAGCCATCTTTTTCACCAAAATCAAAAACCTTTTTCATATTCTGTAGTGGCAAAGTACGTGGAAGTGGCATGCAGAGAAAAGTTTCACTTATGTAATTTTATTTAAAAAACATAGTATACATATACATATCCATACAAGATGTCTATATAAATATACGCTATACTACGCTACTAATTCTTCAAACAATATAATAAGTAACTCATGAACTCAGGAACTACATAAGCTCTTATAAATATATATGTTTACTACATTAATTTTCTAAATTATATGCTAAGTGACCCATGATAATACAAGAACTTAATCGGCTGTTATAAATAGATGTATTCAGCCATACAAAGCTTCAACCGAAAATGCGTATTATTTGGAAACATTCTTACAACATATTGTGTCAATAAAAAAACCTAAGTACAGTAATAATAAGATAATTAACATACTAAACATACCTCAGTAAAGTTACTAGAATTAAACAACCAAAACTTAGCGAAACTTCTGAGATTCACATTTCGCTCTAGTAGTTTCTAGAGCGAAATAAAGCCTACTGAAACTAATAGAGTTAAACAAAATTTAGTAAAACTACTATAGCTGAATAAACCTCAATGAAACTACTAGAACGAAATAAAAGTTAATGAAACTACTAGCACAAAATAAAACTTAATGAAATAACATATTGAGAATCAAACACAGTTTAATTTACTAGTTTGTTTTTCACTACTGGACAACTCTACTTAACCGACAGTGTTTTGTTTGTTTTTTGTCAATGTTACTGCTCGTAACATGGCTATTACTCGACTCAAATGTGGAAATCTGCGTCAGCGAAATGGTGGAAGTAAGTTGTTGTTTGTTTTCCTATTTCTCTGCTGCATGGCTGAGGAATTCCGTTCTGACATTTCGCCAACGCCGATAACATAATCGACGACACGTAAAAGAAAGCAGCGGCAGTGCGATGCAAGTACGGGTTAACTACACGGAAGTGATAAGACTACGGGTCAAAATGGAAGAGTTCGTAAGCCGATACGCGGTCACCAGGTGAATGGACGAGCAAAGAAATACACAACATACATACATCTATCGCATCACATATGAGGGACTGACAATTTCGTGCATGTGTATCAGCCTAACTAACTTCCTCTAACATTCAAATGGTTTTTAATTAACACTTTAATGTATAATTTTCTTATTATATATGAGCTTTTTTCATCGGTCTAATTGCTATTGCTTTCTTAATTTTCATGACGTGCACACCACGTGGGTCTGTCTTCTCGCTGAATATAAGACAGGTGCTTCGCGAGGACCTCTTGACTCAGGAACGTGCAGAACTATTAATTAAAAATATGTCGGTTATTATTATCACTTTCTTAGTACTTATTTTGCTCATAGTAAACGGTCGTTTTTATACATCCTCAAATACAAAAGCGCGCGGAAATTTAGTTAGCCATACTGCAGAAAAATATAATAAGGGTAGTGCTTAGAAAGATATCAATGAAACCGTCTAGACCTCTGTTTAAGCAGCCGTCTATATTAAATATTAAGGAGATTTTTTTAAAAGTGCATTGATTAGATTGAATAGTAGGGTACACCCAGTAAAGCGGTTAGATCATTCTGGTAACACAAGGGGAGTAGTTAAGGGTCTGTTTGAGTTACCTAGGAGAAGAACAACAGTAGGGCTTAGACATTGGCATTTTGTGGGTGGAAACATTTTTAATACACTTCCGGAACAAATATGTACAATCCACAAACAAAAGCAATTAAAAAAATAGTCTAAAAAGTATTTTATTGATTTGAATTCAAAACAAGAGGTGGATAAATAGTTGGAGATAAGTACATAAATAATTATGGTAAATAAAAATCAATATAAAAAAATAACTAAGCCAAAATTAAATAAATTATTAAACAGTACCTTTTGTTAAATATATATATATATTTAAGAGGCAAGCCTACCAATATTAAGTTTATCACTTTGCTTTGTTTGTTTTTGTTTTTTAATGTATGAAATACCTACGTTCGTATGTAGTTATAGTGAGACCTTCCACAGCAGAGGACACTAAGCCCTAAAGAGGGAGGTAATTTACAATTAATTGTATTTTTGTATTAGTAATGTAAAATAACCCAATAAAGGATTTATTTTTTCTAAAAAAAAGTTTGTTTTTCTATTTAATACGCCGAACCAATATTTTTACTAAAAAGAGGCATGCTGCTATTAATAGAATACAAAGGCGATTGTATAAACTATACAATATATAATAAAAAAATAGACCCATAGAAATTACGCATTAATGAAGCAAAAAATGGACCCCTTGGTTATTTGCTAATAATTTTGGTTGTTTGTTGAAGTGCATAGCCACACTGGGCTATCTACTCTGTCTGCTGCGGGGGAATCGAACCCAGAATTTTAGCGTTGTAATAATTTTGGTTGTTTGTTGTAGTGCAAAGCCACACTGGGCTGTCTACTCTGTCTACTGCGGGGAATCGAACCCAGGAGTTTAGCGTTGTAATAAGTATGGTTGTTTGTTGTAGTGCAAAGCCACACTGGGCTGTCTACTCTGTCTACTGCGGGAAATCGAACCCATGATTTTAGCGTTGTAAGACTGTGAACTTACTTCTTTCCTCACCGAGGGACTTACTAATATAGAATTCGACAAATACTGCTTCAAAAGACCGTAAAAACGTTCGAGTAGTTGGGAATTTTAGAAATTTTCTTCTAAAACATTGAGGCTAGTAAACTAAGAAGTAAACATTTCGTTTTGAAATTTTATTTGTTGACTTTTTCTGTATGCCTAAGCGAAGGTTTCAAACAGACCATATGGGTAGGGTGCTCCACTCGCAATCTGCGGGTCGCGGGTTCGAATCCCCGTTCCACCAAACATGTTTGCCCATTCAGCCGTGGGGGCGTTATAATGTGACGGTCAATCCCACTATTCGTTGGTAAAAAGAGTAGCCCAAGAGTTGGCGGTGGGTGGTGATGACTAGCTTTTTTCCCTCTGGTCTTACACTGCTAAATTAGAGACGACTAGCGCAGATAGCCCTCGTGTAGCTTTGCGCGAAATTCATAACAAACAAACAAACTATCTTCTGATAATGTCTATTTCATGGATTATTCCAAAGTCAGTTCCACACGTTACGTCAGTGCAAAATAATTATTTTCCTCGAGAGAAGCGCCAAGAAACTAATGTACAGTAAATTCAAGTATTGAGGAAAGTAAAAGCCTGTAGCGTTATTGCAAATATACAATTGCACCAGCCCCCCAGTGGCACAACGGTATGTCTGCGGACTTACAACGCTAGAATCCGGGTTTTGATACCTATGGTGGGCAGAGCACAGATAGCCCATTGTGTAGCTTTGTACTTCATTACAAACAAACAAAGAAAAAATTACACCGAAGTAAAAGAAGTGAACCGTTTAAGTTCAGAATTATATAAAATTATGTAAAAACACTCTGCATGTTTAATTACCTTTGTTTACATTTTAAGCACAGATAAGGAAACTTTCAGAAATACGTCATTGAACACCTCTATACAGCACAGAAGTTACACCGTCAGTCTCAATAATGAACCAATGTTTTGTTTTTATCTTTGAAGATAAGGGATAAATATTTTATAGGTGATATAAGAAAATTTAATAACCAAAATATGTAGTAATCACACTGTTCTCAAAGCAGGTTCATATCGTATTATTAAGCATTTGAAAGCTTTTTGTAAAAAACTGTAGACAGTTCAACGAAAGGACTTATACCACCTCCATCTGTTAGAAGACTCATAATTAAAATTACAATACGGAAGTTAGACCAAAATAATAGTATCAGATTACTCGGTGACGTTTTACTCTAAGTTATTAGTGTACCTTATGGAACGTTGTAACCTACAGTGGTTAACATTAGTGTCGTAACTTATGCGAGTTTTCTCTTTTTTGATGTGTTCCCACGTTTTTGTGAAATATTAGGAAACTGGAACATAGCAAATAAAAAACAGGTAGATATATAGTCGAAACCACAAATATGACTTTGTTATGCTCTTAAAGAGAGATCAATTGTTATGTGCTGCCACATCAATGGGTTAACAAGAAATTGGCAGACAAGAGAAGAGATGGCGAGTAAAAGAGGAGAAATATACACATGAAACTAGACAGATAAAGTAATACATCGGAAAACGACATAGGTAAGAGAAACAGACTGTTAGAGACTTCCAAGTGTTGTTACATACGAATACCTATTAAAATGATTTATTTTAGTAAAAAAAACGTACAGAAAACTTGCTTACTTGAAGTTTTGTTATTTTCAACCTTCGAATCATAAAAATTAATAACTGTAGAATGGGAACTCAGCAAGATACGACGAAGCACAGTGCGAGGCTACCATGGCCTAATTCAGGTTTCCTTTCAAGGCCTCATTCTGACATATACGTATGCTCTCGTTTTTTTATCAAAGATTTTGTTACTAGCTTTAGTTTGGAGTTCCTTAATACAAATGTAAAAAAAAAAAGACACAATCCGAATTTATCAAGGATACAAGTTTTTATTGCGGTTACTAACTTTTACGCAGGACTTTTACGATACAACGATACATAATAGGTTTTACATCAAGTTACCGTAGGGGCATAGCTAGAAAAAAATATGTATGTGCGTGCCAGAAGTGTAAACTTCAACACTAGAAGATGTTGAATGCGACCACCGAAGGCGGTCGTAAAATTTCCCCAGGTGCTTCCCTGGGAAAATTTTGAATTTATGAAGTGAGATGATACATTCTGATGATATAAATTTGATGGGAAAAAAATATGTTGTTTTTTCGTTTTATTTTCTATATCGTTTTTTTAAAATGATGTGCACACTCTGGTGTGTTGGCGAGTAGGCAGCTACGCCCCTGGAATAAATACATATCCCATAACGTACCTTTACAAGGTTTCAAAGTAGTTTTGTAAAAATATTTGACACACTCTCAGGCTTAATTATACTTACCGAATTTTTTAATTAGTTATATTATTTTGTTTGTTTGTAGTTAAGCACGAAGCTACACAATAGGCTATCTGTTCTGTGTCCACCACTAATGATATTAACTTTCACATTTAAAATAAACCTTGACCAAACAAATAATGTCGAATTTCACTCATAATTATAATAAAACTTTTAAGACATATAAACATTTCATGTTAATAATGTATGGCACGCTTGAAATAGACTGAGCTGTGAAAATAAATCATTCATATCAGCAGTTATTTCTACTATTGACAACCATTTTCAAAACAAGGTATTCGAAAATCTAGTTAATATTGTAACTGTACCGCCATCTAGTGGCAAAGTGTTACCTAAAACATTTGGTGCCAATTGCAACATTTTTGCTTCTTGTTATTTTTAAAATATTACAAGTACATGATATTTCTAGTGTAAAGGGTTTATTGACCTAAGATTATATAAAAACTGTTGTAACTATTACTAAAATATGGTTTTCAATTCGAGTCTTCTATAAGCTTTAACCTACAACTTGTTCTATTAGTGCATAATTAGTCAGGTACGGAAAAAATATCTATAATAATAGCCCTATGTTCCTGGAATTAAAGATAAAAGTCGGCTTTGTGATGGGTCATCATGCTAATCGTTCCGGTTGTATTACATGCTTTCTCTACAATTTGTTCTATTACAGCATTATTAATCATGTACGGAAAATATATCTATCAACTCTATATTCTAGGATTTAAAGATAAAAGTCAGTTTTTTGATGGGTCATCATACTAATCGTTCCGGTTGTATTACATGCTTTCTCGGATCACTGCTAAAAATATAACTCTAAACAAAGATCACTGGGGTGTTACTGTTATCATAATTGTTTGTTTGTAATTAAGCACAAAGCCACACAATGGGCTATCTGTGCTCTGCCCACCACGGGTATCGAAACCCAGATTCTAGTGTTGTAAGTCCGCAGACATTCCGCTGTGCCACTGGGGGGGGCTGTTATCATAATTATCATATTATGTCCAACTGGACAGTTTATCGCAGAAAAGTTATAGTAATCTCACATACTCTCACCCTATAACTTCAATGAAAAGTTTTAGTACCACGTTAATTGTTCTTTAAAAACATATCTGTCTAGTTTTCTTTTCTTGAGTAAATTATTCATTGATTTTCAAAATCATCGTAAAGAGAAAAGTCAAAATAAGATCATATAAAATTTAATTAGGTTATAAAACTTACGTTCTTGAATATATAATTTGTTTGAGTGCTTGAAACCATCATAAACATTTAACCGTTGACATTTGAAAGTATGAAATTAAGGCTCGGTTTGATGCGACCAGGTAAATGAATCCTATTTTAATAAAATACGTCATTTTTATAACACCTAAGTATTGCCCCCTAGTAGCTGAGTGGTAAGTCTGGGGCTTATAACGATAAAATTCGGGTTTTTATATCCGAGATGGACAAAGCATAAGTAACCTATTGTGTAGCTTTGATCTTTACAACAAACAAACAACAGCACAAACGTCCACTGATGGGTAAGTAGTAAATTTAGGGACTTACAACGCAACAATCCGGAGTTCGATTCCTCGCAATGGACAGAGTGCAGGTAGCTCATTGTGTACCTTTGCATATAGAAAAACAACAACAAAAAACTTGATTATTTTCTTACTACGTGCACAACAGAAGTGGGATGTAATGAAGCCGTTTTTCAAGGGGATTGTATCCCTAATTTTACTGTAATGGATGTAACTTGTATGTCAATATCTATGTATGTAACCAAAACTCGTGCGCCATCTGTCGAATGGTATCGCAAACAAAAATCCATAAAAAATTTCACAATTTGGGTATTCAAGATTCAGACAATTAGAAAAATAACTGTGGTATGTGCAATAACCATTTCTTTATAATAAAACACAATTTTAAATAAAAGTATTCTCCTCACAACAAGAACACGACTTTCACTAGGATTGTACGTGAAGGTTTGATTATATCTTTATTGGTGTAATATTTAAATGTAGTACTGAGAAACTGGAGTTCTTAAAAACTATTATTTTTCAACACACGGTACCACTTTTAATATATAAAACATTACAGTTTATATCAGTAAATTTTATGAACATTTTGAGCTCTGTACATTGAATCATTTTGATGCATTGAGTTGCGTATGACTAAAGAGCGCAATCCGAACACTTTTCTCGTGCAGAAAAAAAACAACTTTTTTTTAGAAAATGTTCACTTTTTAAAATTTTTGTAATGAGTTATGAATACTAAGATTAGTAATTACTAGCAAAGACAGCCACTCATAGGGTGGCATTTCTGCTAGTGAAAGTGAAGTACAAACAAGCACAGCATAATTATCAAAGCTCCTAGGCCATTCTGATACGAATAGTTCATATATTTCAGAACACACTTACACATTATTTTCTTGCACTATTTACCCAAAGTGTCCCTGATATCACACCCACGAGTACATATAGATATATTTATATAGATATGCTCAAGTTATTAGTTCTTACAGTTTACTTCGTCATCATATAGCCGTCTGATTAAGTCAGTTTCAAGAAACGTCCGCTAACTGTATAGAAATACACTAGACGAACGTCTTCTCCGCAATGCCTATATGTTGTTGCCTATATGTGTAATAATATATTTGATATTAATTTAATAGCGTGAAAATTTCCTCTTGTATTTGCATACAATCAAATTCGGAATTACTAGTTCAGAAGACAAAGAAACAAAATAATTGGAACTTAAACCCTGTATGGCCTTGATAACTATCATGATTCTTTATTCAAGTGTTCTAATTTCAACAGAATGATAATTAAACAGTTGCAGTGAGCTTAGAGGTAATAAATTACTACCTAGTTACTTAAAAAGATTTATAATGCATGAAATTATTGGATGTGTCTTCAACAGGTGTACAGTTTGAAATGTTCCTCTCTCTAGCTTAATGTAATGAAAATGGTGTAATGAAGGTTGAGTAAGTGCAAGGGGCTGAGATCAGCTTTTTTCCTCACCTGTCCCGGGAGAGAACCTGACATGAGTAGTGTAATACGTCGATCCAAGCTTGTCAACGGATGCTCATAGCACGAGAAGAGATAAACCTCGGCACAATGATACGGAGAACCCAATATCACATAAATCAGCTTGACTGGGTCATCTTATAGACCTCGTGCTTTCTGTCAGTGTCAAGTTCTTTGACTCGTGCGAGGGACCTGCTGTTTGCAAACGATATAACGATTGCTTTGTCAAGAAATTTTCTGACGTGTTTCTTTCACACTTCGTCTGACCGTCATCTTTTGTCAGTGATTTGTTGAACATTTTTCGTCTATTTGCATATTAAGCCGTAAAAAGAAAGAGGGTAGTATAGTGGGCATGAGTTAGTCATATTGGACTTGGTCCACTGAGAACAATTATGAAAGCCATGAATCCATTGTTCTATTGAGTCTTTTTTTATGAACTTATTAAAACTGTTATTAAACAGGAATTTCAGCAGTGAATTGAAAGGCATTAACGTTTCTCACATTGAAACATATTTATATCACGAAAACCTTAGTGCCGTAATAAAAGTTTGTTTGTTTATTCTGAATTTCGCGCAAAGCTACACGAAGGCTATCTGCGCTAGCCGTCCCTAATTTAGCAGTGTAAGACTAGAGGGAATGCAGCTAGTCATCAACACTCACCGCCAACTCTTGGGCTACTCTTTTACCAACGAATAGGTGGTATTGACCGTCACATTATAACACCCCCACGGCTGAATGAGCGAGCATGTTTGGTGGGACGGGGATTCGAACTCGCGACCCGCAGATTGCGAGTCAAGCTCCCTAACCACCTGGCCATGATGGACCCCATACATAATACAATAGATACAATTTTAATCAATTCTCTAACACTGAAAACGGTTGTTTCTGGTTTTTCGTACCTTAACACCGTCGAGTGTTTCTGTTTTAGTGTACATACTATAAAGCATCAAAAATCCTTAAGCTTACCACTGAAACAGCGGAAACTTGACCTTGGAAGTAGACGATCTTTTAATAATACAATGAGGCTTCCATTAAATCAGTAAAAACGTTTAGTCATAAAAACAGAGGAGCTGATTTAGCTAATATTTTTTAAACCTACAGTCTTAGCCAAAATGTTTGCATATTTTCAACAAAAAAAAATCATTATTATTAAGATGGAATACAAATACACTTAGCGCTGTCAAACCGAGAAATGCATGTTATATTAAACATCTACATATGTAATATGTATAATGAAATAGGTTTTATGGACATCATGAACGATTTATTAGAACATCAAACAATTTTCTCAAACACCTGTAGAAGGATGTGTAATCCAACATTTCACCTATCACAACAAAACCTTACCAAAACATATATAATGACAAAATATATCATCAAATTATTATATATAGCGTCTGTAACCTTATATCAGCTCATATTAAGCATTCAGTACTTCGTTGGACTTCTTCGTACTCCAGTAATCTTCGCAAGGCGACCTGACATGGTGTCGATGAGGTTATTGATGTAATCCACCATGAATTCATCCAAACTTCTCGCTAGAAGGCACTGCAACTCAGCTACAGTAACTGATTTATGGTTGTGGTTAGCAATTTTCCGGCTCAGTTCTCCCCAACAGTTCTCAATGGGATTAAAATCTGGAAACTGTTGGCCATGGCAATCTTGTAACGTCCTCCTGGTCGAGATAATTCTGTACAATACGTGGCACTGTCATTTTGTTACACAAAGTTATTGCCAAACCTTGACTTAGCATATAGCACAAATATCGTTTACATGTGATGCTTGTAAGAGGCGCCATTGACGTTTCTCTGGAGGATAGGAAGAGCAGTTTTTCCACCATGATGAATAGCTTCCAAAACATGTACTGCATCGCCTTCTGTGGAAAAGACAGTCTTCCCTCATGTGTTCTCCAGCAAATGATGAACACCAATCCTACCATCAGCTTTAACAAGCCGAAAACAGGACTCATATGAAAACATGTCATGTTGCCAGTGTCCTAACTGTAATTTGGCAACACGGGGAATTCTGGCTAATACCGGTTTTCAGATAGTTATTCTTGCAAAATAACCTTACTTGGTCAGTCTCCTATTCACTGTTCTTCTGGATAATCTGGAATGCATGTGTTCATGTCATTCTTGCCGTAATGTGTTGGAAGACTTCTTTCGACCTTGATGTGTTAACCTGATCTTAAGTCGGTCATCTCCGGCAGTAGTTATTCGGCATCTACTAGTATATTTTCCTGGAACAACGTTTTCTGTAGTCCGTTGACGTTTCAGGATTCTTAATACAGTACACTAGGGGTACTCTACTGTTCTGGCAATGTCCGTTTGCTTCATACCATTTCTGGACAATAAAACAATTTGATGTCCTATAACTTTTGGCACGTGACGAAGCATTACTGTACACCAAGTACAGAGAAATTGTCTGAACAAAGCGTTTATCTGTTTCAAAAATTATTATACCAAAAGCACCTTCCTTTTATACAGAACAGGTGTGTATGTGTGTTTGACGAACAAATGCTCAAAAGAACTTATATAGACCAGAATAACCACTCGTACATGTTTGTGTGATCATACACTACCTTTTATGTTACTACTCGGGCATTTACTCAATAACTACTCCATGTATGTAGACAATAACATCAATATAAAATAGTATGCAAACATTTTGGCCAAGACTGTATTACATTAATACAAGTTTATAAGATTTAAGGCGCATTAATCTGATAAACGAAAACTAGCTTTGGCATCATATATAGTCATAATAATAATAATCAAAATGTCTGATCTCGTAAAGAAATGCAATAGTGTCTGCATTTATAGGCTTTTAGAATTAGTTTAAGCCATATCACAAACGTATATAATTTATTAATTTCATTCTTGGGTCACTACCATGTAAAACAACGTGACTCATTTAACATAATTATTTAATACAAATACAATAAATTAGGTTAATGTATCTAATTTAGTTAAATGCATTGAATATGCCAGAAAAATGTAATAATATCTAAACAAAAGAGGAAATCTCGAATTTTAATATCCTTTTGCGATAAGTTACGCGGACATCTGTTAATAACATGTAATTTAATTTATTAATGGTAGTTAACATGTTACAAACCTCGGATATGTTTCTTATAAACCATAACTTAATACATTAATGATTTTTACTTCAATTGTTCCTTTTAGTAACTAAACATTAACTCTTAGCCATAACATCACGATTTTTACTAGAAATGCCAGATTTTGGAATCTTATTGTAACTGTAAACAGAAGCATAAATTAAATTAAAGTTTATCAGCTAAGCTCCATGTTTGGGCTTTAGTTTACAGTTACAATTAAAATATTAGATCACCAGACGTTCATATTGATGTAGTTCCACAACATTATTTTGTTGAATCTCAGATCGGAACCTTAGAATATTTCAGCTATTGATATATCATTTCAAGGCGTGAGTCAGATGAAAAGATGTTGAGAGCAGATCGAATGCTGGTAAGCAGCCCTTAGTAATCACGATGGTTGCTATTCAAAGTACTATCATTAATGTCAATCTTTGCGGCATGAATTGCAAGATGAGGAGATTAGTAAAATTGCAGAAACTATCTGCTTAACAACGTTGTCACGACAGAATAAAATACTATCAAATATTGGGTATCAAATTGTTATTAGTCAGTAGTTCTTTATATTTAGTGTTCCATAAGAAATGTTTTAACATTTGAATAAATCTAGGTTACAATAAGTCTAGCAACAAAATGAGCCACGTGCTTTGAATGGTAATGTTGTAAACGGCAGAAAAGTTCAATAACTTGAAAGAAGAAAAAATGGAAATCTAGTAACGTCTAAATGCTTGTGAAAATTGAAAAAATGTAGAAATATAAAAAATATCACAAACTAACCCTTCATATTATAGCACTCACAAAAAATGTTGCCATAATTATAGCAGGTATGAAACCAAAACGGCATAAATGAGTCACCGTCCTTGAAGAAATAGAATGAAAAGTAAAAAGAAGATAAGAGTTGGAAAAAGATTAGAAAATATGAGGAACTAAGGATTATTTTGCCATTTATTTACTTAATTAAGCATCAGCTGGTGAATTTAGCTTACAATAGTCTGAATGCTATTGTTACAGTGTAATCGTTAAATACGTTTGATCTATTAAAACGGAAAGTATGCTGAAAGTCCAAAATTTACATGAAAATTAAGTAGTGATCTTGAAAAAAATATAATTTCGATCGACCACGAAGTTTGGCTGATAAGCTTTAATTTACAAATTGAAGACACTGAATTCAATGTGTTTCTGTTGTTGTTTACTACAATGTTAGATATACTCATTGAAGACACTGAATTCAATGTGTTTCTGTTGTTGTTTACTACAATGTTAGATATACTCATTGAAGACACTGAATTCAATGTGTTTCTGTAGTTGTTTACTACAATGTTAGACATATTCATCTATTTTTGATACGAATTCGAATTTGAACTGTTTTCGTCTTTAAATAAAATTAACTTACACAAAACCTCATTTTTGTGTATTTAAGAAAATAATGTATCAGTAACAAAAATGACCATTATTTTTTAATGTTGTTGGAAAATTACTTCTATCATTAAGAAACGTTCTGTGGATGTATTTAAAATAGTAATTCTGTAAAGCTTAGTCATTAACACTGACAATGTCCTATCTCAGTTACGTTAAGAATGAGGTTAATGAAGATCATATTTTGAAATCAAATACAGAAATGGGTCATTCATTTCAAGATTAACTACCTGAATAGTCTTCTCATTTAATTTTAAAGTAAAAATAAATTAATTTTTATCATGTAAGTGTTAAAAAACAAAAAATTATTGAACTGTCATAAACAGAAAGAAGGGTATGTAAGAACCATTTTCGACCCATCATATTCATACACCTAGATCAGAAAAATGTGTTCTGATCGATTCAAAATTTCCAAGACGGTGGATATCCCTTGTACTTAATTACACATTGGAAAACAAAGTAATATGGATCAATTGGGGCACAAAGACCTGTAACGAGTCGTACCCCGTAAACAATGTACAGAGTTTTCTAACATGATAGAATCTATAATCACAAAGGTCAGTGGTAAATGCCGTCCTCATAACCAAGCAACATTACGCAACATAACAAAGATGGATCAGCGTCTGGAAAAGCGACGAAAGTCACGTGTACACAGATTGCTTCTACGACACATCAGTTTTACCATTGCGTAGTTCATGCAGCTGGAGAAGAAAACGGGTATTCATACTATTACATGCGAAGATATGTTGGTCAAGTCATTCGACGCAGCACCAATGGATTTCTTTGTGATTGGACTGTTGAAACGGCCACTGGGAAATCGTCATCCTCATATAATAGATGTATTGTGCATAGCAAGCAAGGAGGAGGGGCATGCCTTGAATATGACAGCTTTAATACGGAGTTTTTTTGCAATTTAATCCATGATAAAGGGCCGTTTTCAAGATGCACGGTCGTCAAATAGAGCTTGACCGTACGTGGCGACATGGACTGTAACGACGTGGTGAGGTTCTAAAACTGCTTTATAATAACATACTCTACCTCTGTATATGTTCACAAACTTTTAGAATTAATATATATAAATCAAGTTTTATCTACAATAACAATCTATCTTGATCCAGTTTTCATGTTAAATATTATATTTTTTTCTTGACTTACTTTGATTATAATGGTACAGGATAAAATAACACAAATTATTAAATTCCTAGGTTTTAGAACTTTTAAGTGTTTATGCGTTTAAGAGAAGTTATGTACTTAATACACAGAAGTTTATTAACTTAGATTCGAATAATATCAAAAGTTCGAAAAAGGTCTTAAACACGCATAGAAACGTTTACTATTTGCATAAGAGCAGACATATTACGCAAACAGTTGCAAGATAAGACACTCATATTCTGAAATTTTCTGTTTATTAATCAATAATTACTGAATAAATAGTGATAATCAAAATTTCTATAAGATAAGATTTTAAAGTCAGAGCGAAATCAATATCATCTCTTCGCCTAAACAACATTAAATGTATCTATCCGTATGTCAAGTTTACTTAGTACTTAGTCAAACACCACCAATTTGCCAACCAATACCTACAACTATTATTATAAAGCGACTCTGATCTTACACCCTTTAACATAAGCAAGCACTTTAAAATACCACTTCAATCTTAAAATATAATGACTTACTACATTATATGCTCAATGAATTGACTCGAACAATGACTTTTCAACGCACTCTTGATGATAACCTTAAGTTTAGATTATACCAAGGACACACAAAAGAACAATTTAATAAAGTACAGTTGTATACAAAAATTACTGTTTCTGAAACGTATAAAAAGCCTACATAAGATTAAGATTCTGCGCAACATCACGGACGTGTAGATTGTCAATGTCCGATAAAACCCAATCAGAATTAATTGAAATAGTAATTTTATTTTTTACATAATTTATTTTAGTCAGGATTATAGTAAATTAATCTATGAGACCTTGGGCATGGTCAAATACGTCAATCGAAAGGGTTTAATCTCCTGAGTTCAAAACTATAATTAGATCTCAAATCGGTCAAGATATGACGGAGCTATGAGCTAAACGTTTGTACTTGAAAAAAACAAAACAACAAAAACTCAGAGCCATTCTATGAGCCGCTGTGCCTCGGCTAAAAATAGGATACAAAACAACTTAACTCTAAACTGTGTTGACTTGTGAGTTTGTATTTAGTTGTAAAGCACAAAGCTACACAATGAGTTGTCTGTGCTATGCTCATTGTGAATATTGAAACCCGGTTTTAGCGTTATAAACACTGAGATTTAATGTTGAGCCACCGGGGATGGAGTAACCTAAAAATACGGCAAACTTTAAGAACTATGTTCAGTGATTATATTTATTCAAATTAAACATTAAAAACAAAGAAAATAATTTCTTACATGGATTCATTGGTGTTCAAAGGAAAACAGAGACTATATTTTGAGATCAACATCAGCATCCAATCCTAGAAAATCCAACTGCAAATGTAATTTTTTAAAATTTTGTCCGCCTCTTTAAAAAGCGGTAACAAAAACATATGACTTAGTAGTTACTTATTGTTTTTATCTCATCGTTCAAACTTTGAATCGACAATAATATAAGTTTGAAATTAAAGATTAGCTAAATTATTTATCTGAAATCGTAAGTGGACTTGTAGTAAGTTCGCAAAATAACAAAATTGTCTTAGAGTCGCAAATATGTTGTTATTATATTTTCTTTATTATAATATATATATATATATATATATATAAAGCACAAACGTCTGCGTGTTTGTCTGTTCGTTTTCTAACTCTCCTAGGTCACTGGGCCAATCTCGACCAAATTTTGTAGGATGATAGTTTGGAACAAGGGACATGTTTATTGGGGATCACAACCCTTTCACGCCCATTATTGCTGTTATTGAGCGTTTATCATTTTTGACGTAAGTTAACGACCTTACACCGGAAAAAAAAAAGCTTTATTAAATTTTCTATAGCACAACATACACACAGTGTGGGGAAGGGGACAAAAACGTCTTATATATATATTTCATAGAGTGCACTAGCGCTCTCTGTAGAGAAATGCAATGAGAAAAAAATGGCTGCTACTATTGCAATAATATATAAACTCAGCTGAAATTTCTACTCCAACAGCCACCTTTGACCCGTGACCTTTTAACTTCGGCCCGTAAGACACTTTTGCGACCAATTAACTTCTATTAATTAATCACGTGAAACACTGTGGAAGGACATTAAGAGCTGTGTTGAAAGCGGGTAACAGAATGCACCCCTACCGTCACTATTTTGTTGTCGCTATCTCTTTCTACAAAGTCACCCAGACCATCGCACAGTGTATAACATGTTTAAATATATACATATTGAGTTATTAAAGGTTATACAAAACTTTTGGTGAGGTAATAATGGATATTGTGATAATATGTTATAAATAAATTGTGTGAAAGTTGAGATTTTTGTGTTATTTATAATAGCATCCATCCACACATTTTTTAAGTTTATAAACCGGACAAAAGATGGGTACCTCAGCTGGTATAGTCCAGAAAAGTTTAGTTTTAGCTCAAAATTTCATCCTAGGCTATCTGCACTCTGTTCATTGCGGGGAACGGAACCCCTGATTTTAGCTGTGGAAGTCCGTAAGCTTACCGCTGACCCACCAGGGGACTAATTGAAGTTAAACATTTCAGAAATTGTGAAAATGAATACGTTGATTTATTTCAGAATCTCACTGCAAAACAGAAACTCACGTGACAACCATAGCTAATATAATGCTGAGGTGGAACAAATTGTATCAGAACTACATTTTAGCATTGTTTGGTGGTGTGATTGTGGTGTGATTGATTTCTTTTAGGAAAGGAATATAACAGCCCGTTCCGACACTAAGTATTCATACAATCAGGTCATAAAGATGTGTTAAGATGGGGATATTCCTGATACTTAATAAATTTGGAGCCCCCGCAGTGGCACAGCGGACTTACAACGCTACAATCCGGGTTTCGATACCCGTAGTGGGCAGAGCACAGATAGTCAATTTTGTAGCTTTGTGCTTAATTACAAACACATAAACAATAAATTTAGAAAATAAAATAATATGAATTAACTTGGGGCACAAGGCCCATTCAGAAAGATTTGAAAAACATGTATTTCAGCCGTGACTAGAAAGGCATCGCGTGATGTAACAGGTGAGAATCCCCGAACACAACGGTTAGTGGCAAATGTTATCTATGTGGCTCAGGTAACAGTACCCAGCATAATAAAAACAACGTATTATGAAAAAGCGACACAAGTCTCGAGGACATAAGTTACTTTCACCACATATTCCTTCAACAGTTGCATACTTCAAGCAGCTAGAGAATGAAATGGGTATTCAGCGCCTATGGATTTTTGTGTGATTGGGCTGTTCAAACAGGTGCTACGAAACCATCGTCCTCATACAACTAGGTGAATTATGGAAAGTAGGCGAGGAGAAGTAGTGTATCGGGGAAGTAACAGCCTTACGAGCCTTTTCTAGTAGAAACTACGCTGCAGGGTTATGTTCTAGATGCACTGTCATCAGACAGAGCGTGCCAGACCGTGATGACGTGAATTGTAAAGAGCTGGTGTGACAGATTTACTATTATATATCTATTTGAATATCGATGTTTGTTTAGTTTAATTTAAATTTATTTTTAGAAATATACACAGCGTGGTCACAAGTAAATAGACACCACCTTTTCAGGTTCATTGCAAGAGATTGGCTCGGCCAGGGCAACTTCTGGATACCATTTTCTTCCTGCCACTTTTGGGTGTTTCAAACAGTGTGACACGGTGCT
>NW_013665717.1:496181-523245 GCF_000517525.1 Limulus polyphemus
ACTCACCGCCAACTCTTGGGCTACTCTTTTACCAACGAATAGTGGGATTGACCGTCACATTATAACGCTCCCACGGCTGAAAGGGCGATCATATTTGGTGGGACGGGGATTCGAACCCGCAACTCCAGATTGCGAGTCGAGCTCCCTAACCACCTTGCCATGCCGGGCCTCGCCGTAAGAGACAACGTAGATGTAGATTTGGGATGGCAAAACTGTATTTCCGTACCTTTTTCTTTTTTCATATTGCATGTTTTTAGTTAATTTTATCATACCAGATAAAATATATACATGATTTTTAAGTTCAATATTTTTGAAGAATAATTTATTGACAAATAAACGTCAATTGTAGGACTAATATCATTTGTTTTAAAATTTCCCTAAAACCTTCTCATACAGTTATTATTTAATGGTATTAACGTCTTTATATCTTGCGTTCCAAGAAAATACCAAAAACTGAATAATGTATTTGCAAGTATTTGGTTTAAATATTGATATATTATTGAAATTTCGAGACAAAATATCTATATAGGACGTTTGTGTATTTAAATAAGCTAATATTAGATTTATGTTGGAGATAACTGTCGATTTCAAGTATTTAAAACATATGTTTACACAACATTAATTTAGATCAGTTAGATTTCAAGAGATAATACACAAGTGTTTGTGCCCAGCAAAAATTACTCAAAATACTCCATAACTAGTAAAACGTTTCGATCAAAAAGTTGATGTTGCGAATTTGATGTATACATCAACAAAATTACTAGCGCATTCATAGCTTATCTTTATTCTTGTAAAGTCACGAACACATTCATAGCTTCTCTTTAGTCTTGTAAAATCACGAACACATTCATGGCGTCTTTTTATTCTTGTAAAATCACGAGCACATTCATAGGTTCTCTTTATTCTTGTAGAATCACTAGCACATTCATGGCTTCTCTTTTTTCTTGTAAAATCACGAGCACATTCATAGCATCACTATATTCTCGTAAAATTACGAGCACGTTCATAGGTTTTCTTTATTCTTGTAGAATCACTAGCACATTCATGGCTTCTCTTTATTCGTGAAAAATTACGAGCACATTCATAGCTTCTCTATATTCTTGCAAAATCATGAGCGCATTCGTAGCTTCTCGTTATTCTTGTAAAATTACGAACACGTTCATAGCTTCTCTTTATTCTTGTAAAATCACGAGCACATTCATAGCTTCTCTTTATTCTTGTTTTCAAGACAAAGCTGCAACTATGTGTGCTGTGTCTGCCACGGGAATTGAACCTTGCATTTTAGCATTTTCTATTTGGAGTCGAGTAAGTGGTTACCTTTAAGAGTCTTGTATTTAATGGGTTACATAAATTTTACTGTCTTTGTTGCTACTGTTTCATTACACATAATCGTTCGGCCAATTTCATGAGAATTCACACACGTCATGTTTCCAAGTCATTTTCTACCTTTTTTTTTGCCAAAATGATAAGATCGAGCTCTTAACAAATGCAGGATAATTTCATGAAACTTTTTATTGTATCGTTTTCTCTTTCTGTGGAAAAAAAATGTATGTTTGTGGAATGTTTTGTGAGGGAGTGGGCATTCCCTGTTGACGTAAAACCACCATTAATTCTAGTCAAAGAGAATAGCGATATTCATAGAAACGATCAAAGCATATCATGCAGAACAAACAGTACTGTTGTTCTCTGTCGCTAATGAAAAAAAAAATTAACTTGACGACGTTCTGATATATTTATTCCTTATTTCCTTCCACCTTTCACGGCGGTCAACATGTTTTGCGCCCTTCGTATACGTAAAGCCTGCGAGACATAGTTTTGTGGCCACCAGCAACTTGTTTTCCGATGTGACGATTTTCAAAGGTAAAATAGAATGTAACTTACTTGTTTATTTATTTTTAGACAAGAAACCATAATTTAATAATGTTATTTATTTTTCTAATAATTATTCTTTGCTAAATATTACAAAATTAAAAAGAGCCTGAGGGGGTAGCACTAACATATGTGCTATACCAATATTATTTCAGTTATTGAGCTCCCTTTAATAGCAATCTGCGGGGCGCGGGTTCGAGTTCCCGTCCCACCAAACATGCTCGCCCTTTCAGCCGTAGGGGAGCTATAACGTAACGGTCAATCCCACTATTCTTTGGTAAAAGAGTAGCCCAAGAGTTGGCAGTGGGTGGTGATGACTAGCTTCCTTCCCTCTAGTCTTTCACTGCTAAAGTGAGGACGGTTAGCGTAGATAGCCCTCGTGTAGCTTTACGAGAAATTCAAAAACAAAACAAGCAAATACATTTAATATTGAGATATATTTCTTGTTCTCCTCCTTTGTCATCACATGGACATAAACTAACCCTATCGTTATCTGTAGTGTTGAGTTTATGTTCCAGTATATTAATCCCCGTCGTTGATATATTTTATCCATTGAAAACATAATGTTTTCATTTTTATCTCACTAGAAATGTGTTTCATGGATATTGTAATCCTAATTTACCAATTGTAATTAGGAAACCGTATCAATGATATGATAAACTGAGTAAAATTTCATAGAGCATTTCTCTAACTGATAAGTAAGCCAATGTGATGACGTTGTACAAACATATTAGTCGTACTCTAGTTTTCCTAAATAGATAATAGTGCAAACCGTATACGTTATCTATGAACTAACGTTTCAGTCTATCAATACCTTATTTATTTATCTTCAATCATTTAAATAATTTTAACTTGCTGCTTGTTAGCCACATAAATGTCAGAAGTAAAAAAAAATGTATTTTTTGTGAGGGGACGGGGAGTTGGAAGTTCAGAAGTGCGCCTACCAAAGCAGCATAAACTAGGCGAATTTGGGACAGTCCTCAATGGAAGACGTTTTTACAATTATGGTTTCAACTTGAGCTAATTTTGATACATTTTCGGCCAAAATATGATAGAAAATAGAAGAAAGCGTAAGAAAAATGAATGGAAAAATAAAAAAGTTTAATGACTAACTTATACGACATTCTGCTTTTTACGTTAGTCTCTTGATCTTATCATTTTGTCTTTTTATTTATATCCTGATACCAAGTTAATTTTATAATATTTATCTGTTTATTAGGAGTCACTATCTTGGACCAACAACTCACTTCCGATTGAGGAAGTAATAAACCTATCGAAATTTATGGAATGGATTAAGTGGGTGCTGGTCTTTCCTTTTCTGGGCTGAAATTCCACTCCCTTCCACGTTCTGACACCTATGACAAATTTATTTAACAAAGCTATTATTATAAATGCGTTTTTAAGAGCCAGTTAGTATTTTTAACCTATAGACACATAGCATTAAAGTGTCATTTTTCATACGTACCGAGATATTTAACGACAACACCTCTATGACGAATATCTTTATCAACGGTCATATCACCTTCGCGCGATATCGTGTGGTATGTAATTTAAGATATCAAATGATTTATTATAAAACTGCGTATATCGAACCTTCTTAAAATATTTGTGTATAAACGCAGCGTAACGCAGTGAATATAAACTATGCGTTTAGTACCAGCTTATATAATTTACAAATAAACTGGATTATTAGAGAAAAGGACACCTTTGTGGATTTAGCAAGAGTACTTTATTATCACATCTTAATAAAAGCTAGAAACTACAAAATTCTAATTTCCTTGAAAAGCTGGACTGACTGACTGGTTCTGCATATCTAGTAATAGTAAAACGTCACAAGAACAGAGCGAAGGCTATTTGGTGAGCATATCCTTCGTTTTTCTAAACACGTGATTTCAGATTCTATAATTACAAGTGAATAGATGTATAGCCTGAAACTATCTGAAGTTTTTCAGGATCTGTCTGCCGAGACTAAAGCTCTCCACGCTTGGCTAAAACGGCCCCCTCATTGTCTGGTGACATATTGAAAACCTTTAATTTCACCCAAACTGGCTAGATGCCAGTTGTTATCAAGAGAATTAGAAGAAAACTCGGGTAACGTTCGTCAACATTAATGTTCTTAGAAGCACATTTTGTGCGTGTGTGTGTGCTTTTTTGTATTAGTTGTTTCAACTGATTCCCATACTTGAATTGTTTAGTATATTTTTGTCTAAGCATAGGTATCGTGTTAATAGTTATTTCTCCTGTAACGTACAATACCAGTACATCTTAACATTTTCATAATTAATCGTTTAATAGACAGATAAATAAATAGGTAGACGTGTGGGTAGAAAGATAGATCCTTTCGCCACATATACAAATCTACACCTTTTATATAACTTTGATGCTTAATCACATAAAAGGCGTATTAGAGTCTTTTCACACCTTTATATTCAAATTTTCCTGCACAGGTATTCTTGAAACATTTTAAGCACAACGTGTTTCCATTGGGTATAGCTAGTGTGCACATCTTAAAGCTAATTAAGTTTAGGTCTTTACGAATTTTTAGCACCATATTTTAAGTTTGATGCAAAGGTTTCCGATCCTGAAGCGGCCAGCAACCACACTCAAATATTTACAGTCATTTCTGTACAACATTTCAATCCTAATTAAAAAATATAATCTGGGTCGTATCGACAGCACGAAATAGTGTGGTAACATGTGCATTCAAAATTAAAGCGTGATAACCTAGGGATAAGAATTCGCTAAAAAAAAAATGTTGTATAGAAAGACCCGGATGTCAGGTACAGTTTTACGTAAAACAAAATGTCTTTCTTAGCTAGATTGTGTTTATTTGGTTGCATTCTAGCAACTAGCGTTATTCACAACAAATAATTTCATCACTCTCATCAACTCTATATGTATATAATTAGTTTTCCCATTTATCGAATTAAATTGGTTTACTTAAAATGGCTGTTATGAAACAAAGTTTTTTTATCATGTAAGTACATTTTTAAGCACATCGCATATATATGAATCTTTACTGTTCACTTGGAGAATGTTTGATGTCTGTTTACTCCACTTGTGACTGTTTTTGTTAGGATCCTTCTCATCCACACATATTTGATTTAGTCTTCCACTTCTTGTTGCATTAACTTTTCACTAATGATTTCTATTGATATTTTTCTAAGATTTATCACTTGAATGTTTCTTATTCACCATGTTGTTCAATCAAATCTAATGTACGTTTTATGTTTTATCATCTTCATTTTTATCCGTGTAAACCAATCTTTCCTATTCGCCTCCTTATGCAACTCTGCAATTTACCTCCATCTATGTGCTATTTCGCATAATTTTATTTCACACGAAATGCTCCATCGGTAACTTGTTTTTAAAGCGAACTCTTGCAAAGTAAGCTGTGTGCGAAGCATTAGGAGCAAAGTATCGTGCAGCGGTAGCTCCAGCGGATGTACTGCGTCGCACGCAGAGATAAACGCGCGTGCAAGTCAGGTCTTTGTTACCCCGCTTAGCGCCTCTACAACGTTTGACTCAATTTTCGAGTACTTTAAAGCCAATCAAACGATCAGCTACAAACTAGAGGAAGTAGACGCCACCCAACAGGGCTAATCGTGTGCAGATTCATGCAGCAGTACGCAGCACGATCTGCTTTGTTGTTGTGCGGGGTGGGTGAAGTGCTGTTCCTTTCGTTGGGAAACAAGTTGTTGGTATATAAAGCTGCTAAAATGTGACATAGGTAAAGGTGATAGTGGGACAATAGTGCAACAAGCTCTCAGTGCATTTTCCTAGGAGCTAACAATCCCCTGTCCTAACTTGAAAGGGTCAATCCTTAGGCAGAAGCATAGTTTTGTTTGATTTATTATCATCGGGATTTCTTTCACTTTGGGTTCTCCGTATTTTGTAAGATAAATAAAAGGAAATGGAAAATGCGATTTAAAGGGGCAAAGAAAAAATAAGATGGTGGAAATAGGGATAATCTCCTAATTATAAAATTACTTACATTCTACAAATGATATTGTCTTTAAACGACGCACTGCTCATCAAAATGTTTGTAAAATAATCATTTTAGGGTTATCGTTATGGACGTACTACTTCAGTAGTTACGATAGCACATTAGCTTAATACTTTATTTCTTAAATTGCTAAACCACCCCTTTCGGCTGCTTTTCACGTGTTTTCAAAAGCTTCATTGGATCCATTCATTACTATTATAGAAGCCGTCAAAGTCCTTTAATGCTTTGTTACTGAGCCTCTTGAAGAAGTCAAGAGCTCGTGATAGGTACTTGAATACGAGTACGGCTGGCTACCTTGTAGGAAGAAAACAAGACTAAACATATAATATGTGCTCAGACAATTTTGTGTTTCTGTTGCTTTCGAAAGAATAAAATTAAAATCTGTTTTGCTATCTTTATAACACTTTACCCTTTACCGATGTCAAGTATTTATAATGCAAACTAAGAGACGTATTCATAATTACTTAACAGCGTTATCATAAATGGCCAAATACATATGCAATTGTTATACAACATATCTTAAAGATTTATAGGAAATCAACAGGCCACAGTTACACTTATCCGTGTTTCAATCTCTACAGAAACATAACAGTAAACATTATACATGCAATAGAGAATTGGTGTATATATATAGATATATACGCTCTTCTTTGTCACATGTTGATGGAGATATTATGTACAACCTTCCGACATTACATCAGAAATGATGTCACAGCATGTGCTTGTTATAATTACAGTAGCGTGTATTTAAACAATAAGTTCGTGCAAACTGAATACCGAAACTACAGGCAGGCACCCATACTTAACTATGTTATTCGTTTGCTTAACTATTATTCTTAAATCAACAATGTATTGATTAAATAGTATATATATATATATATATATATTCTGCTTGCTGCTTTGTTTGGATAAGAAAGAGTTCATTTTGTTGAGACCTGATAATTTGTATGAGAGACGAAAGAGGAAATTAATTAAAAGAATGTTATCTAAAAGATACATTATTACAACGAATTTTCAAGCCTGCACGCTAAGGCATTCTAAGCATTTTTTAAAATAAAATACATGAATACATATTGTTGCACCTAGACTTGAATAAATAGAACAAGACTGTATTATTATCTACAAACTGCTTGTCTTTGCCGGAGACCACAAAACTGTCTTTAATTTTCTATAATTAGGCTTGTCATGACACGAGAAGTCAACGAAACTTGTTCAACTTCTGAACTCGTTCATGGTGATGAACATGATTTCGAATAGAAAACGAGAACACAATGTGAACTCATATGTAAACATATTAAAATTCAATTATACAACTATATAGCATTAGCGAACCTATTAACGTATACAGAGGTTGAGTACGTTATACTAAAATGACTTTGGAGCCTCACTACGCCATTACAATCCATGTTGCTACGGCCGGACAAGCTCTGTCTGACAACCGTGCATCTTGAAAATCGAACTTTTGCAATAGTTTCCATTGGTTCCGCCGTAAGGCTGTCGTGTCCAAAGCACACCCCTCCTTCCTGCACAATTTCCATAATTCATCTAGTATACGACGAAGACGGTTTTCCAACTCCCGTTTCAACAGTCCGACATTCATAGGATATTCCTTTCTTCGTAAGGAATAGTATAAATATTCGTTTCATTCTCCAGCTGCGACGTTTGAATGGATATATCGTGGAAGAAACCTGCGTACACATGACTTATGTCACTTTTCCATATGGAGATCCTTCTTGATTATGTTGCATACTGTTACCTGGAGCACGTGAACAGCTTTTTCCACTGGCTTTTGTGAAATGTGGATTTTCACCTGTTATAAGACGCTGCACTAAACTTACTGCGGCTGAGGTACAACTTGTTGTGGATCTCTTTTTTTTGGATGGTCCTCCTGCCTCAAGTTGATACATCTTCCTTTATTTTCCAGTGCTGTTAAATACAAGGAATGCCTCAGTCTAAAAAAGGCTAAATCTGAATAGGTCTTTATGGTCTGGCTTTATAAATATTTTGTATTGAAAAGGGCTGTTACATACCCTTCCCAGAAGTGATCAATTGTTGTGGCATCATTCTATTTGCGTAACTCAAAAAAAAAAAATGTCAAAGATTCGTTCTGATACATGCCGTTTTACCGCGTATTTATGTTAACTGTAGTTTTCAACTGACTTCCTTATTAGCATATTCTTAATCACTTTAATATAATGTATACTCCTTCGTCTATGCAATTTCTAACGTTAGTAGTCTTTGATTAAGTTTTTATAATATGTTTACGCCACTTAATTTTTCTTGTTAATATTCATTGTTACAAAATTCAATTTCTAGATACTGAAGATATCTTTGAAAATTGCCATAAAATATTGAAAACGATGTCACTGATCATTTACACACAGTTCTGCGTGTGTATGTGATAAAAAGTATAAAATAGAATTTGATACAATTTAAATTGATATTTAATTCACCATATCTACTCATAATGAACAAAACAGCGTTACAATAAAAGGGATAACAATACTTAAAATATAGAACGTTATGTATTTTTTAACAGCATAGTTTGGCTGTTCAAGCTCACATAACACAATTAAAAGCGTAAACAATAATATTTAAATAGTGTCTAAAAAAATCAAGAAAGATAATTGAAGACATATCTGAAATTAAGAAGCCCGATATTAATCCTGCTGTATTGGTTAATTAAAGCTCAGGGACGCTGGCTATGCACAAGCCGTTGAACCGTATAATACTACCAGCTGTGAGCCGCATGACGTGCGTGGTCAAACCGCAAGTTCTGCTTATGCTTGCACGGTCTAAGTCAACAGCTCTGGGTGTGGGTGCTGTTACGTATTTTCGTTAGCACCGTTAATATGTAATGTTCAGCGGGTTGAAGCACGTGATGAAGTGTCAGTTGTCTGGCAGTAGTTGGATCGTCATAACAAAAACATAGATCGTGGATAAAAAAAAAAAAAAACAAGAAGCAAACTATTTTTCCAAGGAATACTATTTGTGACTTTACAACACCTGTTAACCTAATTTTTTTATATAACTGTGTTCATTATGCTGGATTTTCTGACCAATTTGTCAAATTATTCTTTAAACAAGATCGTTTGTCCACTTTCCATTGTTTTTGTTTATTACTTTTATATCATAATTTCTATCATATACACACACATATATATAGGGCAACGATACAAACGCTTTTCACATGATAATGCAAAAAACAACCTTAAACAAAATAATGTTGTGTATATATATATACACATTTTACTTCAATTCCAGTCATGTATTTTACGATGTGTAGCAAGTACTGGAAAAACTGTATATTTTAATTTTGTGTGAATTCGAAATTTCTTGCAATTACAAGTACCATCTTTTCTTGATCTAAGTCAAACCATCTTGAAAAAATAAGCACATCCTTCATAACTAAATCTTTAACGAGATCACTTAATCACCTTACAATAAAAAAAAGGGATTCAAGAAATTAGTGTTAATTATATCCGAATGTGGTAACTAATTCTTTTGAAATTATAACTCCAGTTTAACGTCTCAGATCACACACTCGCAACCTCGTTGCTTAGAAGATCTGCAGCTAAAGCCTTTACGCCAAAATTTACTCTTTTCATGAAAGGACAATTTCATCATACACTCCTACGAAAATATTCAAGCCCTAAGACATTTATCTTATCTTTCGTAAAATTTTCATACGAAGGTAAACATAATATCTTGTATGATAGAATATTTTTAAAATAATCGAGCTTTCAGATGGTTGTCACACTGTTGAAGTAATCGAACTTTCATAGCGTTGTCACAATGTTGAAGTAATCGAACTTTCAGATCGTTGTCACACTGTTGAAGTAATCGAACTTTCATAACATTGTCTGAAAAATTCAGGGAGAATTAAGCCTAAGCAATTTAAACAGATTTTTAGCAGAAAAATACACACAAGTTGTCATATTATCGTTTTTATTTCCATACTGTTTCATACTATCAATTAAACGTTGTTTTTCAACATCGATAAACGGGCAGTGCTTTATTTCGACGACTTATGCGCTCCGTCAGTCGCAATGTGAATGGTTGTCACAGTCTTCTCATTATACTGTCTTTAGTCCACTAATCTGTGCTGTGATAAGATGAGAATGACCATAGTTCTGATTTATAGCACGAGCACTGTAGCAATTCAAAAAATACCAAGACCAATAAGAGAACATTTTTAAAAAGTGACTTGTTACTCTAAATTCTGAAAATCCTCGAAGTTTCGTCACACTTCGTTGATCATATATGACTCGGAGCTAGTAAGTAGAACACGATGAGAAATTCAAGTTTTTATTTTCATTTATTTTTTATTTTTTTTCGGTGAAGAAATTATTTATTATTTATCAGTTGCCTACTGCAGAAGGCGGGAAATACTATTTACTTCATCATGTTGAACCAATGAGTCGGGAGATAAGCAATTGTTCGCATCCCCTTGAGTAAGCACAACGTATTTGCGCTTGGCACTGGCGTCATGAGTCACATGATTGCGATCTTACAATCAACAGCGAGAAATGATACCTTCATGACCGAATAACTACACGATTGACTTTTTCAAAGTTTATGCCTAAGCGAGTACTCGGATTGGTTCGATTCCATTAGTTAGGTTCAATTATGACGGCCCGTATGTCTGAGAGAAATAGTGACTAAAACTTATGGCATGGTCGACAATTGAATTTCTCCAAAATTCACCTCATAGTTATAACTCATAACACCATGCTTTGACCGTTTCTTCGTAAGTAAGCGTTCAACCCTTAGTAATAAAACTGTGGTCGTACGGCTCACTACATCTTTCCAGACGGCCTCACCATCCTTCCTCCAACAGTTTTCGTGCCTAGGGTGGCAAGGCTTAGTCTGGCCCGCCCCGAACCCTCGACCATGGATCTTACAACCGTCTACCGCTACAACTCTCGAATGATGGAATACTATTCATGTAAGAGTAAGTACTTGACTTTCTAGAAAATCCCATGGGTCACTAAAGCTTACGTGCCACCAAATCTCGTGGGGTTATTTTGTGCGTGCTGCTCTCAAAGCCTTGCATCTCGATTGCGTAAGTAGGAAAGAAAGTCCAAAATCAAGTGCGCAGGAGTAGAAACATATATTTCGTCCAAGACACCGCTAACGCTTCTCCTCAGTCAGTCGCGGTTTGTATGAGGTATCGATGATGGCGTACGCACTTGAGTTTTTCTTACGGCTAGCCCGGCTTCGCTTTTCAATAGCTAACTCGATTATGACGAGTGATCTTTCTTTAGTAAGTAATGTGCGACTCTAAGAAGCTAGATTTCCTGGCATTTATTTTAAAAGAGATAAACAGGTGAGATTCATATGCAGAAACTTCCGCTTTTACGTTGACCGCTAAAGATTTATCACTGTTAACCCGGTCTTAGATATTGACCTTTTGAGGTCATAGGTCATTCTTGTCTCTGCCATACAGAAACGTGATATTCAGCCAATATTTTGTTGTGTCGTCATCTCTTAATTTTCAGATTTTTTTACCTTATCCTCTTTACAAGTTATGTACAAAGTAACTAGCTTGACCATGCCTTAACAGACTGTACTGCCTGTCTGTCTCTAGAGCTTTTGACCCCAGTTCTTTCTTATGAAATTTTTCCCTGCCTTCCTTCTGGACGTCCGATATCACTTGACAAAGTTAGGTTAGTGTTTCAATATTTTTTGTCATTTAAGTTCTAAAAGCTGAATACTGAAAATAATTTCATACGTCTTGTTCTAAATAATTTTATGTTACGACAACCTTAAACTAAAAACAGTACTGATTTATAAATTTCAACTTCAATCAATTAGGTTAGTTTGGACGTAATGCTCTTTGTTATGATGAACGTATATACAAACAGTAGGATCTGCATGTAATCTTAAAAGTCAAAATCAAATTGTATATGGTTCTTACTGATGTACATATACTTTTTAACGGCTCTTTGTTATGATGAACGTATATACAAACAATAGGATCTGCATTTAATCTTAAAAGTTAAAATCCAATTGTATATGGTTCTTACTGATGTACATATACTTTTTAACGGAGCCGCTGTAATTTTATTCACGTTTGGAAAATATCACTTGATTACCTCATTTTGCGACTTCTTTTAGCTAACAATATGCAGGTTTACACGCATATAAGTATTATGGTGGAATTTCGCGTATGATACATTATAGTTTGTTTGTTTGTACTACACAATGGGCTAATTGTGCTGTTTTCACCACGGGTATCGAAACCCGGTTTCTAGCATAATAGTCCGCAGACTTACCGCTGTGCCACTGGGGAGAAATACATTATAAGATCGAATATAAAGCCAAGAAGAAACAATAAACGTACTCAATCATGTTTAAGAATCTTATACTATATATAATACGTTGACTGGCCACATTGAATTATACATACCAATACCGTTTTAAGGTTAAAACATCAATAAACGTACTCAACCATGTTTAAGAATCTTATACTATATATAATACGTTGACTGGCCACATTGAATTATACATACCAATAACGTTTTAAGGTTAAAACATCAATAAACTTACTCAACCATGTTTAAGAATCTTATACTATATATAATACGTTGACTGGCCACATTGAATTATACATACAAATACCGTTTTAAGGTTAAAACATCACCTGATATCAATAATCTCCAGGTGCATTGATAGGATTCACACTTGTTTGACACCATATGTTCCTCTTGCGGTGGTTTAAGTTCTATAAAATTACTTCGTGAAAACCTTATCGTTCATTCGTAGCACACGTTTTTTGTTTTTCGTAATTTGATCGCATTTAACAAGCTAGGAAACATATTACGTATCAGGTCAGTTGTTTTTTACCTGATCTCTAGCTTGGTTTCTACATTTTAGTAAGCAACAAACAACCTTATGACACATAAACTTACAAAACAAAATAGTAAAATATTTACGTCTTATCCCAAGATAATCATAATGTACATTAGGAAAATATCACATTTGCTACTTTTTATTTGCAACTTACAAACAAAATAGTAAAATATTTACGTCTCATTCCAAGATAATCATAATGTACATTAGGAAAATATCACTTGTGCTACTTGTTTTTTTAACTTACAAACAAAATAGTAAAATATTTATGTCTCATTCCAAGATAATCATAATGTACATTATGAAAATATCACTTGTGCTACTTTTTTTTTGTAACTTACAAACCATAACTCATGAAAAGACTTACACAAAATAAAGTTTCTGTACGCTAGGACCGTTGAAATTTGAAAACAACGTTGCAAGTACTTTTCTCCTAACAGGTTTTTTTCAATGTATGTGTATTAACCAATTTATATGACATCAATATTGTGGAATTGCTCTTTTAAAGGATTGTGGGTATTCATAATGATCTTGGAACATGCTCCTACTTTTGGTGTAGAAGAGAGCGAAACTACATACAGAAAGATTCAGTTTCTATTGCTATTTTAGTTCATGTTTTCTGCTCTTTTAGTTTTTCCAGATGTTCTAGTCAGTGATTTTTAATTGTTATATTTAATACACCACGTATTTTTCACACAATTTTCATCCCTGATTAGTGTAACTCACAGAAAATACTTGAAATAACATCATGTAATATAAATACAATTTTAAAATTTAGGATTTAATGTCCTACATGTTTCGAATGGCCCAGTTGATCTTCTTCGGTGATATAAAACTTTACATTTTATCATTGGTATTGGTATTTATATTAATTCTGTTATAATCTACCTCATCTTTGAAACACGCATAAGCCTCCCAGTAGCACAGCGGTGTGTCTGCGGACTTGCAACACTAGAAACACTAGCCCATTGTGTAGCTTTGTGCTTAATTCCAAACAAACAAACAAAACAAAACAAACGAAATACGCATAAATTATCATGCTTCAGAAAATGTTTTTACAAAAATGGAATTTAACCCGGACTTTTTCTCTTTCGAATATTTTTTTCATTATAACCCTAGAACTGAGCAATAATTTTAGATTTATCACAAAGTATTTTATGGTCCATATCGAACACGAGTTTTGCAGTTGCGGATGTTTCAGTCTCCCGCGTTTTACAGTCAGATATATATATATATTCAATTAATCTCAACTTTAAATTCTGTTTTGTTTGTCCTTGATAAACCTTGTTGAATTCTCTTGAAACACTATGCTATACACATTGTTGTGTTTTTAAAATGTTAGTTTTCGTCTCTTTTCGATTACTTAATAAACATAGTTCACTCTTTATAGTACGTAATTTAATTTTTGCTATTATTTCCAATGATTCCAGCTCATTCTGTACAACTTCTTCTATATTATCCAATAGCGACAATTCATCTTATTAATTTTAGTTTCTCTATTTCCAAGCAATCTCATTTCAGTTACTCACTCACTTTCTCTCTATAATGCCTGCCTACAATGTGGCCTGGCATAGCCTGATGATTAAGACGCTAGACTCGCAAACTAAAGGTCGCAGGTTCGAATCCCCGTCACTGAACATGTTCTCTTTTTCAGCCGTGGGGGTGAGAGAATTATAATCAATCGCACTATTGGTTGATAAAAGAGTAGCCCGAGAGTTGTCGGTGGGTGGTGTTTGACTTGGCTGCCTTCTCTCCAGTCTGTCACTGCTAAATTAGGGACGGCTAGCACAGACAGACCTCGCGTTGCGTGAAGTTCAAAACAAACCCCAAAAAATCCTGCAATCTTTATAAAAATGCTTAAAATTTTAACCTATAATATTTGAAGATCCAAACCCAAACAGCTCACCCGAATCTCAAGTACAAACGACAACAGATTCCAAGATAGGTTTTATTTTATGTGGTGGATCGTAATTATAAAGTTGTCATATAGCTAAAGGTTCCAATGAGCGTAATTATAAAGTTGTCATATAGCTAAAGGTTCCAATGAACGTAATTATAAAGTTGTCATATAGCTAAAGGTTCCAATGAACGTAATTATAAAGTTGTCATATAGCTAAAGGTTCCAATGAACGTAATTATAAAGTTGTCATATAGATAAAGGTTCCAATGAGCGTAATTATAAAGTTGTCATATAGATAAAGGTTCCAATGAGCGTAATTATAAAGTTGTCATATAGCTAAAGGTTCCAATGAGCGTAATTATAAAGAACCGCAACGCCAACAACAGAAAAATCCCAGAATAACTTTGTTATACACATTTATTTATGTCAACCTTTTAAATATTACGTACAACATACACCGTTTTCTGAATAGTAATCACTGTATGCAGTTATTCTCTCACTACGCATTACCACTTTCTCTGTCATTGGCTTAACATGCACCTCGTTAAGTAACTGTCAGACCCATAACACATGTGCACGAACGTAGTGAAATTTCACACAAGTGATATAAACTATAATGGAAAGAAAAAAAAAGTTATACTTTCTTTATATATTTTATTTAAAACAAGAAGAACTGTAACGTAATGTCCCTTAGTCGACATGTTTTAGTTATAAAACAACACAAAATGAAGGAAAGTACAGGATTGTATGTTTCACATTAAAATAATTTTGTATGCAAGTTAGTTAGCAAGCCACGTACAACCAAAGCCTATATAAAGCCGTGTTGGAACGGATTGTATCAGGTATACATTATGACATTGCCGTAATGTAGGTAGTGTGATGCCACCGAATATTGATCGCTTTGGGGATGGATAATGTAATAATCCTTTCCCAAAGAAAATATTAATACACTCAGATCATAAAGGTGAGTTGAGATCGGGATATTTCTTGTACGAAATGGAATTGGACAACGTATCAACCTGGGGAAACAAGAACGCCAAAAAAGAAACCTGCAACAAGTTATACCCCATTTGTGGTAAGCAAGGTGCGACGTTTGGTAACAGGTAAGAATCCGCAAACACAAATATCAATGCCAAAAAAAACGCCCGGGCGCAAGATAATCAAGAAGGGATCTCCTCCTGGAAAAGTGACACAAGTTACGTGTACACAAATTGCTTTCACGACATATCCGTTCAACCGTCGCATACCTCAAGTAGCTGGAGAATGAAACAGGTATTTATGCTATTTCTTACAAAAACATACCGCTAAAGTCACCTATGGTTTTGTGTTCGATCGGACTGTTGAAAGAGACGCTAGAAAACTGCTGTTCTCGAACACTAGATGGGTTATGGAAAGCTGCAGGACGAGGTGCTTTGACAATGACAGCCTTACCACAGATCCGTATGGAATGGAAACTACGCTGCTGGGCTGTTCTCAAGATGCACGGTCGTCAGATAGAGCGAGACCAGATGTAGCGATATAGGCTATAAAGAACTGGTGAGGTTTCAAAATCATTTTAACGAACTCAACCTCTGCATAAACCTTATGACAAATTGAAAACAAATAAGCTGTTGAAATCAAAATAATTTCTTAGCATCTTTATATTTCTATAACATAAAGAACATTTCATTAGAAGTTTGGATAAAACAAGTAGATTTTGCAATAAAAAATTGAAAAAGAAAGTATGAAGAACTTTATCATTTTTAAAATTATTCAATATGGATACAGGATTATAAAAACATTCTTTTACACTATTGTTTTACTGCTAGGGTTAACCTGTTTCGTAAGCAGACCTACACTGCTCGTTTTCACTTGCATTAAAACGGTAAAATCATCATTTCAGTGTCAATATAAAATCAATTAAAAGATGAAAAAAAATATGACACGCTAACTAAAATTAAAATTCGATTCATGATTTTCACTAACATGTGCGATAGGTTATAATATGTGTTGTGTTGTACATTATACACTTAAAACCATGAATATCATCATTATCAAATTTCATCACTCTCTGAGGGCTACAGATCGCTTGTATTTTTGAGTCTTTTCCTCAAATTTCAGCCAAGTTGTATAAATTAAACAGCGTTCGTACTGAGCTTGAATATTACTCGAAACACGTTATTTCCTCTCGTTTTATAATATCTTTGCACATTTGAAACTGTTTAAATGAAGACTATACTTTTAGCATTGTAATACGTGTACTTCCTTAGAATTTTCTCGTAAAGTTAAGCACGAGTCATCTGTACATAGCCATCCGTAAGTATGAAATGACAGACAAGAGAGCAGGTAGCTAGCCAACATCACCTACTGCCAAACTCTTAGGTTACTTTTGTCTAACCGAATAGCGATAATTGGCCTTCACTCTTATTATAGTGTACCCACAGCTGCTACAAGTACGGGGTGCATTCTTGCGGCAACGGGATGTAAATCATGTACACTCGGTTTCGAAATCCAGGCGGGCTGATCGTAGGCCACGACCAGCCTTACAACATAGGTATAGGCTTAATCATAAATCTCTAATGATTCAAAACACAGTGATTAGCGTATGAAGACTATAAATCCGGAAGTCCTAATTCGTGTCCTGTTGCCATGAAAACGCGCTTCGCACTTTGGGGCTGTTGTAAAAGTGACACTCACATCCCACTATTCGTTCAGATAATAGCAACCCAAGAGATGATAGAGGGTACTTTTGACTCACTGCCTTCCTCGTAGTATGTGAGTTCAGAATTAGGTAACCATGTGTAACTTTGCACGAAAAGTTACGTACGTTTCTATTTAAAGCATTTACTTAACAAATTCAATTAGGCATTTAACAATAGCAATCTGCAAGTGAATCTTACACTAGGTACCTAGACAGACCAAATACAAAACACAAGGAATTAAGAAATGAGAATCATACATAGAACTTGTAGGTGTATAATAGCGTATTGAACAGTTTAGTATAGATGTATTCATATACTCTTATCGAACAAATAAAATTCGTATTTAACGGACATATATATAGTCGAATAAAATGATTGGCGAATTGCATGTCAAGAAAAATATACTTATATCCATATCCATACATACCGGTTATATGTATATGTCCACAAAGGGCGTTGCTTGCTTGATTTTTCATTAGGTAATGAGAATTTGTTGTAACGACTGTGGAAGCAAGTCTGTATCGTGGAACAGCCCCTTGCATTATTCCACATGAACGAGTGAGATACTTGTGACGTAAAGTTTCTGATAAAAAAAAAAGTATAACTATATTCAAACTTCCCAAAAACGGAAGATTAAAGTCTAAAGCTTAGTAATATATATTTGTGGCCTTTGTCACTTACTCCTTGCCAGTAGTAGTGTCAGTTAACAGATTTTTCTGTGTTTTAAAGCCTAATAACTAAATAACTATCAGTTACTAATATTGATCTAATTTTAGTTGATTCCTTCGTGTAAGATTATTTATGTGTGTGAGATTTAAGCATAGATATTTATAATAATAAAAGGGCGTGTATGTATGTGTATGTGTGACCGCCATAGCTCCAAGAGGAAAGAACCTAGAAACCTGAAATTTTGCACCCGTACTAAGTGGACTCCGAGGGTCTGCACCTTGGTATTATTACTTATCTTATCCACGTGCGTGCGTGAATGTGCGTGCGCATCTTTTAATGAGGCAAGCTAGCGAAAACCCACATAGAAAAGAAGTGGTTCCTTATATAACAACTTATTATATGTATAGAAAAGCCAGTGCGTTTTGGTAACAATGCTTTCCAACAATGGCGTTTATGTCATATTACTTAGCCACAAAAGTATAACCTAATAATATTATTAGTCTATGTACTGAAAATATAAAATGAAATGAATAAAATACAAAATTCAAAAATATTTGTTGATTTCTTAATTTAAAGTATCCGTTTATTAAAGAGGTTTGTTTTTTATTATTTAAGTTTAAAATTGGATCGGCATTTTTACGTTCATGATAAATTTTATTCTTGGTTTGTTTGTAATTGAGCACAAAACTACACAATGGGCTATCTTTGCTCTGCCCACCACGGGTATCGAAACCCGGGTCCTAGTTTGTGAGTCAGCAGACATACCGCTGTGCCACTAGGAGCGATAAATTTTATGCACTTGATCTAGGCTAGGTTACCTCACACTGTGTCTTTACTTTAGGCTTATTTATTAATTTCTATAGTTCATAGCAACATTCACTACACTTACAAGATTTCACGGCAACTCCCTTCACAGCCCCTTTGCACCTCCGTCGCTAAAATCATAATGGGCAGACATTAATCGAACGGTAGAAAATTGTAGTAGATTCTTATAAAATGTGATAGAAATTTGTGATATCAAATACAAATGTGAAATATTTAACGCAATGATGAATATTATTGATAATAAATAATTCTTAATTTACTATACTTTCTATACGACTTTTTTATGTTTGTTATTATGTCTACGTAATAATTTATTAGTAGTATATTAGTCATATAAACATTTAATATCCTCGTAACGTTTTATAAATTGAAAGTTAAATAACAGCTTTTATTGAAACCATATCTTAGAGTATCAGAGTTCAATGAGGCATTCGTGTTTGTTTTGTTTTTTTTGACAGGATTTAATTCTCATATAATAGATATTTTAACGCTAACTTTTTTACATATGTTGAAAAGTGTATTTACTGGAAAACTAATGAAAATAACTGCTACCTTTGTTTTGTTTATAGTTTTGATTACATCATTTTTTTATGGTTGAATTACTTTAGTAATGAAACAACTATTAAAGGAGTTTATATTGAAGGTTGTAAGCTATACCCTTTTAGCTTATATAATTCTCCATTCAATATGTCATCTTATATATATGTATATAAGCATCAATTTTATAAATTAAATCACAGATCGGTATGATACAGTTACAGCAGTCCGTTATGCCTTGATGGGCGGAGCTTATGTCTGTGACGTACTCTAGCCACTGTCGTATGTGCGCTGATATTCATCAATGCACCAATTCATTGTATTCATATCTGTATATCGATAGAATTCTCAGAAATGTCAGTGTAACTTCCTTAGTGTAACTCTAATCTTTGCAAAACTTATATTTCTCTTTGTCACAAATATTTCCCAACTATTAACAAAACATGAAAGTACAACAAGTGACCTTTTTGATCCATTTAGGCTATCCTATCCACTAAATTAAACTAAATCCTTCAAAATAAACACTCCAAAGCCAGCATTTTTCATTCATATATTTATAAAGCTTTTTCTTAAATTCCCTTAACTGCATCCACCACATCCGAAGGTAACCCGTTCCTTAGACCAACCACCCTGTTAGAAAAATAAAGCTGTCTTAGCTGAATACGACTTCTTCCCTGCCAAAAACTCATATTTGTGTCCCCTAATCTTACCATTCTCACCATTAAATACGAAAAAAAGATGATGCATCAACATTATCAGTTCCCTCAACAATCTTAAATATGTCAACAAGATCCCCTCTAACTCTCTTTTTATTCAAGATAAAACAAGTTCAGTGATCTTTTTAACCTATCGTCATATGATAATATTTCCATCCCAGGCACCATCCTAGTAGCCATCCTGTGAACCCTTTCCAACATTTCAATGTCGTTTCTGAGGTAAGAAGCCCAAGACTGAACACAATACTCCAAACGTGGCCTAACGAATAACTTATACAATGGCATTATAATCTCTTTAGACTTGTATTCAATATTTCTGTATATACAACTTAAAATCCTATTTGCCTTGCCACTATTGCATGTGTATCATTTGAAATCATGTAAATTCAACGTACATAACATTTTCAGCAGTGTTTACAGTTGTTCTATCTTCGGTATTTCATCTTCAATATCCATTTGTATCCTTGTAATTCACGTCCAATGTTGAAATCGAATTCGTTAACAACATCACTTTCATATTAAAACATTCTTGCACATATTTTTATTACCTTTTGTATTCAACCGATTGGAATACATCATAACATATAGCGACATCTGTTGGATATTACCCAGGGCCAATACTTAATTACCACAATAACGCAACTTCTGCTTGTTAAACTTCGGCTTCTTTTCAATTACAAAGCACATCTGCACATGATATTGTAAATAACTGTACTACCATACTTATCATTAGATTGGGAACAGAAAATGTATCATACGAGACTTTTTCTACTTTGCTTTAGAGAGATTTGGATAAACTGTACAGTTTATTCCTCATAGTAATCTTAGCTGGGGTTTTACCCTAAACAACTGTATTAACATTGACACATATCTAGCACATATAGTGCAATAAGATTATCATACGTAACTATCAAACTGACCACATCCTTAGTCTGCATTTGTTTGTGCTTTATGTCACATTAAGTTGGAATTCTGACATCTGGTTACCTGTCAACTAATTATCTGTTAAGAATAAGTTTTGAGATGAACGCACTATCATGCTCAACTACTGTATATTTACCGAGGCGTCTGAAAGCTAACGTCTTTAATTAAATGATCTATGTACCCTATGTATCATGGGGAAAGAATTATGAAACTGGTTCTTTGATGGGCACATCCGTTTTATTTGTTTTAAACAATTAATACAAATAAGTAGTTATTTAATTCGTTTATTTTCTGTTCAAAGGTAACAGGAGTAAATACTCCATCAATCTTCTTAGCTCATTAGCAGTTTTAATATCGTTTCTGATTTGCTCGGCAATCCTTAAACCACTGAACTCTTGTCGACTCACTGTTTGTATGTTACGTAGCATGAAACTTTATATTTTATAGATACAGTAGTTATATTATTTTCATTAATGTTGGTTTATCATGGGATATACATATATGTGTGTGTGTATATATGTATGTTATATATACATGTAAATATACATACATATTATTTATATGGTAATACTCTTACTTAGTAATTGTTTTTTTTATATCATTTTAGGCGGTGGAGTGAACCAGCTAGGTGGGCTTTTTGTAAATGGTCGTCCTTTACCTGACATTGTCCGACAGAGGATAGTTGAAATGGCCCAGCAGGGGGTTCGGCCCTGTGACATCAGTAGACAGTTGAGAGTATCTCATGGGTGTGTGTCAAAAATTTTAGGCAGGTACGTCGTTTTATTGTTCACCTTTTTTTTAAACAATAAACCTAGTTTGAAATTTGCTATGGAGACGACGTACGAGCCACACAATAGATAAAAAATAACTTCAATATCACAATTAGGTGATTGAAATATCCAAGGACTATCTGGCCAGAGATAAAATGGCCAAACATTAACCAGCCTAAGAATAAGCATTCAAATCTATTTGAACCAAATTTAATTGAAGCACTACCTCAACCAGAATTAAGTATTTAAATACTATATCGCCTGAGATTGAGTTTTCAAATCAATCTAACCTAAGCTTAAATCTTGAAACACTCTAATATCTAACCTGAAAGCAATCATTATTTCGCCCGGGAATAAGAATTCAAATGCGATCAGGCCTACGTTTGAGTATTTAAGAACTAATGGGCCTTATTTAAGTTTAAATGTTAAAACACTCTCTAACCTGAGCAATATCTTGTTTTAATTCCATTGTTATCTCACGCCAGTTTAAGTTTTAAAATTCTGCTTGACTTCAGTATGAGTATTCAGTATTCAAGTACTAACTCACTCCTGAGTTTAACTAATATACGAGCTGAGTTCAAACGTTATCTTCGCAAAGTTAAGTTGGGTATTCGAGTACTACAGCCGATTTTAATATTTAATTACTGTTAGACCTGATTAAACTGTTTACGTACTGTTTGTTATTTGTTGCTTTTGTTTTCTTGTTCGCAATAGAAAATAATATATGTTATTCTTAAATGTTTTATGTATTATAATGATAAAAAGCTTAAACGATAAATGGATTTAAGAAGTTAACAGCTAAATTTACAAATCAAATTTATACTTTGATTATCTGATCGCTTTAGAAATTGGCAGAAAACAATGAAACGTATATGTATATTTTTATGAGCTCTCCATACTAAAACGGCCATTTCTTTTAAATTTGGATATTTAATTTTAGAACTGACATAAAGGTAGAAACTAACAATCATGTTTACTATTAAGAAAATACACAATATCGTGTAAAGTAATGGAAATTAAGTTTAGATCCACTATTTGGGAACAACAATTTTATATGGATACAAGTTTCGACACATTCATGAGTCCTCTTCAGTCCAACTTTTAACAAACAAACTTTGGGCCGAAGAGGAAACATAAAATGTTGTTCCTTAATAGTTGTTCAGTGGTAAGTCTTAAGATATATCACGCTGAAAATTGGGTTTTGATACCCGCGGTGGGCACAGTACAGATTGCCTATTGTGTGGCTTTGTGGATAACAACAAGCAAATAATAAACAAGAAACATACAACACTGTCAATTTGTTTAGCCTTTATTCTTCGTGGAATCAAAATTAAATATTTCTTCATTGTACACCTAGATTTACTAGTGGAAAGAAACAAAATCACGTTTATTTCTATAAACGTAAATAAAATTACGGCCTATATCTCCAGACTGTATCTTTATTAACTCAATATTTCACTTTTACAGCTTCCTCAAGAGCTATCGATATCCTAAAAATTCACTAATCCAGTTGAATCTAAGTTGGAGATATAGGTTGTGTTATTATTTACGTTTATAGACAAGTCTCGCAATAAACTCCAATTTGCGTTAATTAAACAAAGTTAGGAATAAAAATCATGTTTATTTTTACCATTAATTGATCAGTAAAATTCATTTCGAAAAAGCAGTGACAAGAATATCTAACTTTTTTTTTTGCCAGTTTGTTTTCTACATTTTTTCCTTCACCAAAGACATGACAGCTGAAATTGGTAAGACTACATTACTGCTCATAAATCATTAAAAAAAATTATATGTGAACTTTATGGAAGAGCCTGTGCTGCCACATGAACATCTCGCACGGTATTGTTCCAAACACATTAAATAACGAAAGTTTACATGACTAAAGCGTTTCTCGATTATAAGTGTTTCTATTGGTGTATAACTACATGCATGATCAACCTTAAATTACATATCACGAAAGTACACAGAAGCAGTAGTGCAGGATCTTGGAAAGAACAAAGATAAATTGTAATTCCCTACCAAGAACCAATGGTAAGCTTTTCGGCGAAACTGGCCTCGAGAGGTGACGGACACCACTTAAAGTCTTTCTTATTTAAATATTCGCTATACTTGTTATAAAAATAAATCTACAGCAATGATATGCTTTCTAAAATGCCGTAAAAAAGGGGTGAAAATAAATACAGTAACGCAAAGTTCTCAACCATATCTCGTAATATCTTATAAGATACTTATAATCCAGTAAATCTGATATTTGACCCCAAACAGCCCCCCCCCCCTCCAGTGGCTGAGCGGGAAGTATTAAGGCTTATAACGCTAAAATCGAGTTTCGATACCTGTGAAACACCAATAGCCCAATGTGTAACTTTGCGATTAACGACAAACAAACAAAGTGTAATGTCATTTATTCCGGCACGGTTCTACTTGGAAAAGCATACCTTTTAACACATTCATAAGAAATCCCAGTGATACGACATGCAAATGTTTTGGTGAATTCGTCTTTTTAAGAAAAAATCGCGGAAAACTAGAAGAATTTCCAGTTTTCCATACTCGTATCTATCTCAATTTTAAAAAAAATCTGTTATCCCTAACACTAATATTACGTATAAAAGTTCTAAGTTTTTACCAGTGTGTAAAATAATACAAAAAAAGAAATGTAAAACTACTTTATTGATTCGAAATTAGTCAAGGATAGAGAATAGAGTCATTTTTCTCAATTTTTTTGGGGTTCCCCCACCTAAAAAGATAACATTTATTAAATAAAATGTAGTCAAATATTGTATATCATGTCATGGAACTATGTAATACAATTCAAATGAAGCATGCTTCATCAAAATCAACCAATAAATAAATAAAAGTTATTTTTCCCCAGTTTTTCACCGTCTTTTAATAAAATACAGTTTTAACTCACAGCAATAAAATACATACGTCTCCAAAAGCAACATGCAGCATGATTAATACTCTGTTAGTACCCTTTAGTACCGTGATTGCTAGTGGGGTCGCAGTGTTTTGGGGACCGTTTTTTATGTGTTTCGTTTTATAATTAAAATGTATGCTCACTTCATCTAACAGAATTGTGTGTGTGTGTGTAATTTGAGATTAGCTTCAGGTTACCCTTGTAAATAATAAGTGCTTGTAAGAGTTAACAGTAGGTGCTTATATGACAACTAGAAATTTTTAGACAGGTACTGAGTGTACACCTGGGATTAGTATTCTTCTAGTGTTGTGGCAAATGTCCGTTGAGAGGAGGTTAACAACATTATTATCGTGTAGACCGCTATGCTGCTGCCATCTAGTGTAGAAGGTACTTCTCCTTTAAAAATATAGCTTCATGAAATGTTTTAATTAAATTGTACAGATTATACAATAATTACAGCAATATGAATGTTATATTATCTAAGAAATAAGCATGGTTCTATAACATTTTTTTTTTTTTTGTATTTTCAAACTATAGGTTTTTGTTTTGCAACAAAATATAACTATTTAGACTAGGATTTAAACTGATTGTTTCGTTTTTGTAAGCTAAATATCTTTAGTCGAATAGCGAATTTTGACCATCACTCTTATAGCGCACCCACGGTCCCAAAGTACTGAGAGCCATATTTTCTTGTGTGTGTGTGTTTTGTTTTTGTTTGTTTCTTTTTTGGCGGTAAGGTGCGAACCTTGCAACCTTAAATCCAAATTCCGGCACGCTAACCACAGAGAAGAATACTATGAGAAGTGTTAACTGCAGAGAACCATAGGGAATAATATAACAAAACAATTTAGTTTAACAAGTGTTTAATCCTGCAAAGAGAGAGCCACGGCGAAGAATACGACGAAACATTTAAGTTTAACAAATCCTAATCCTGCATGCAGAATGACACAGGGAAGAATACAACGTAACATTTTAATTTAAAAAGTGCTAATCCTGCGTGCAGAGATCTAGAAGGAAGAATACGACGAGAAATGTTACTTAACTACTATTAATCTCATAATGTACTTTTTTGATATCAATAGTTTAGCTGTGATTTATTGTAAGTGTTTATAAAATACACGTCATTGTATCCAAAACAAACTATATCGACGAAATCGGCAACATTGCTATCGAGTTCCATAAACGACGATGGTTGGACAGTGAAAAGAAAATATTAATAGTGGTAGGGTTAACAAAAACATTGCAGCACACCAAAACCATAGGGTATCCCTCTAATGACAACGTCTTGTAAATAATCTGGATTTTGAAGGATCCTTACATTTTAGGCCTGGCATGGCTAGGTAGTTAGGGCGCTCGACCCGCAATCTGAGGGTCGCGAGTTCGAATCCCCGTCACACCAAACATGCTCGCCCTTTCAGCCGTGAGAGCATTATAACGTGACGGTCAATCCCTCTATTCGTTGGTAAAAGAGTAGCCCAAGAGTTGGCGGTTGGCGGTGATGACTAGGTGCCTTCCCTCTACTCTTACACTGCTGAATTAGGGATGGATAGCGCAGATAACCCTCTAGTAGCTTTGAGCGAAATAAAAAAACCAAAAAAAACCTAACTTTTTACCTGATATACATCTTCCGCAATAAATTTCTCTTCTGAAAAAAAAACTATCTATTTGATCATCACTATTATATCGCTATATATGTTGGAGAGACACCTTGGAATTCATTAAAAGTGTTTAAGACGTGGTTAAAATTTTAAAAAATGTCACGTATCTCTCTTCATTTCGTTCATATACTTATGAACGTTTTAGAACAGAGTTTTAAGGAATATTTTTTTCAACCATCCCTTTGGAAACATCCATTAGTCATCCTAAAGCCTCTCTCTTCAATCGCCCTCGTCTAATTCTTCTGATATTTATCGCCTTCTTACAGATAAACAGAGCTCAGAACGTGACGTGCTTCTGAGCGCATATTCAATATATTTGTCACCGCTAATCGTTAGTCACGTAACGGAATTCAAAAGATGGAAAATTCGTCAATTTTTGAATTTTTATTTCTGTAATTGATTTTTTAACATTCACAAATATCTTTTTTTCTTTTGTGGAGCATATGCATAAGTGTAATTAAGACCGTCGAATACATAAAACAAATAAATAAATAAGTTAAAATGTGAGAAAATCGAATTACGTCTTTTTTTCAGTTGGCCCGGCATGTCCAGGTGGTTAGGGAGCTCAATTCACAATCTGAGGGTCGCGGGTTCGAATCCCCGTCCCACCAAACACGGCCCGGCATGGCCAGGTGGTTAGGGCGCTCGACTCACAATCCGAGGGTCGCGGGTTCGAATCCCAGTCACACCAAACATGCTCGCCCTTTCAGCCGTGGGGGCGTTATAATGTGACGGTCAAT
>NW_013665717.1:524161-527909 GCF_000517525.1 Limulus polyphemus
TGCCTTCTTACGCTGCTAAATTAGGGACGGCTAGCGCAGATAGCCCTCTTGTAGCTTTGCGCGAAATTCAAAACAAGCAAACAATTTTTTCAGTTGATTAATATTAAATTTTTATATATAATATACATATAGGTAACTATGTTGTATAAGTTTATACATGCAATATATAAAGCTTACAATAAAACTAGATTGTTTCTCTGAATGATAAATAGATTGATCGTCATCTCTTACTCCAATAACCACACATAGTTTCCACTGTGCGTGAATCGCCACTGCCTTCCAGACTAGGCTTATAAACGATACGACCATGGGCTACCCATTTCAACCACTAATTAAACAAGCTCGTAATGCTTTATCCACTTGGCAAGTCTCGTTATTTAGATATATGAATATATGCCCAACTCTTAGTTATGCAGAAAATCTTTCCGAAGAGAAATATTCAAAACAAAATTCGAGTCTTGTTTTTATTGTGATATGCATAGATAATAGCGTCTTTGTCTCGACCACTATAAGCACTATTTATCAATGTTATGTGTGCATGTGACATTTTATAGCGCAGCAACTCCTTAGATGTTGACTTTCCAGATGGTTGGAACCACTTCCATTTTGAAACTATATCTGATTCGTCTCACTAATCTAGTATTATGTTACTTACACCATATTCAGTTCATCTCTTGTGCACCTTTAAAAGTTGCCGCTGATGTTTAAGATCCATTTACATTGGGTGAAAATTAGAGGAATCAACATTCCAGCAAGATAAAAATAAAAAGTAGGATGTTTTAATAATAAAGAGACACAGATAAATATACTTCGATATCTACAAAATTCAAGTCAGAATTTTTTTTTTCACCTTCAGTTCGATATGTGTGAGCTTGTCTAATTTTGTACTATTCTACATTTTAGTGGTATAAAAAGTGACACTACATTTTAATGGTATAAACAGTGACAATATTATATAGTGTGACGAACAGTGTTTGTTTTTTAAGAGCGATGCCACATTGGGTTATCTGCTGTGTCCATCGCGGTGAATCGAACCCCGGATTTTAGCGTTGTTCGTCCGTAAATTTACTGGTGTCCCCCAGGGGGACAGGTATAGTGGATCAGTACACAATAATATTACAGCATGTGTTATCAGTGTAAGAGGAGGGGGGATTATTTATATAGTCAAACGTAAGCAAGTTGATTACTTATAATATTTACATTTTTATCATGATGTTACAGTTAAAACGACGGAATTTATGGCGAGTCACGTGACTATAAATTAGCAGTCGCTTTTATGAAAACATCTGGATTATTTATAATAGAAACAAAGCACGATTTCGTTAAGCAAGTATGGCCAAAATTAGTGTTGCATAAATGGTTTCTACTTCTTGCTTCTCTAGCGGATGCTAACCTACCAGCTTACTGTTTCTCTTAGTAACTAGAAGTTCGAATAATTTACTCTCGGTAGCAAAGTGCAGCGTACAGAGGACGATGGATGAAAAAAATATCAAAGTGAGAAATTGTCTGAGAAAAGATATTTAAGTTGCACGTGAGCTAAGTAGTCGACTCATAATGGTTGTAGTCGTTACAGCCATATATACCAACCGTAATTTCATTTTTATGAATATAGATTTGGTGCACACGTTATTGTGACATTTGTGAACAACTGCACGAGAATAATGCAATTTGAATTATCTGATAGTTTGTTTGTTTTCTGTTCTTGTTTGGATTTTTCTAATTCAAAAAGTGTAATTTTAGTTGAACTTAAATCAGTTTGATTATTGAAGAATTAATCTTAGGAAATCAAATATCACCTTTTAATTTCAAAGCATGAAGAAAATGGCATATTTTATTTAGGAAAAGAATAAGAAATCATATATTTTAATTCATTAAAATTACAAACATTAGAAGCCTTATCTAAATAGCAACCCCGAAATACACTTCATTAAATATTATTACACTTTTGTTTGGTCAGTTAAGCTCTGATATTAAATAAAAAAGTAACAAGTTCAGGTTCAAACTACAAGCATTCGATCCTCATTTGGAAAATATATATATATATAAGTTTATGCTACAATGTCAACATGTCAGTGAGGTAAAAGTACTCTTGTCTTATCTCTGGATATATAAGTTCATGTTACAATGTCAACATGTCAGTGAGGTAAAAGTACTCTTGTCTTATCTCTGGATATATAAGTTCATGTTACAATGTCAACATGTCAGTGAGGTAAAAGTACTCTTGTCTTATCTCTGGATATATAAGTTCATGTTACAATGTCGACATGTCAGTGAGGTAAAAGTACTCTTGTCTTATCTCTGGATCTTTGCAGATCATTAGGCCCGGCATGGCCAGGTGGTTAGGGCGATCGACTCCCAATCTGTGGGTCGCGGGTTCGAATCACCGTCCCACCAAACATGCTCAACCTTTCAGCCCTGAGGGCGTTATTATGGGACGATCAATCCCACTATTCGTTGGTAAAAAGAGTAGCCCAAGAGTTGGCGGTGAGTGATGATGACTAGCTGCCTTCCCTCTAGTCTTAGACTGCTAAATTAGGGACGGCTAGCGCAGATAGTCCTCGTGTAGCTTTGCGCGAAATTCAAAAACAAATAAATACAGATCATTAATCGTTTGTTAAAGATAGAAACTCGCCAGAAAAATAGTCATGTTATAACTTATAGGAGAAATCAAGTATTTCTGTTTGTATTATAAAATATACTTTCACGTTCACCTGTACGATTATTAATTTTGGAGAAATTTTCCACCCTGCACGATGCTTATCTGGGTCTGCACGATTATTTTTATCGGTCGTCTTTAACGAAAAACACAAGATTTAATTTCACACTATGGTTCCGACCCGTACAGTCGTTGAGTTTGACGTCTGAAGTTTTCCACCTTGCAATATTATTAAATTCTTGATATTTTTCTTCCCTGCACTATTATTAAGTTATTGATATTTTTCCTCCCTGCACTATTATAAAGTTATTGATATTTTTCCTCCCTCCACTATTATCAAGTTATTGATATTTTCCTTCCCTGCACTATTATTAAGTTATTGATATTTTTTCTCCCTGCACTATTATTAAGTTATTGATATTTTTTCTCCCTGCACTATTATTAGGAACACGAGAGCAATCCAATATCTTTCCATTTAAAAATAAATTCACATATGAATAATTAACATGTTATTCGAGATGAATGTACCAATATACAGTAATAGAAATAATAATGAAAACACGTAATGGGAACTAGATGTCATATTTATTAATGATATCAAACATTATTACCGAAAACATAAAATCTAAGTTAACAAGTTCTACAATGCACTAGTATTGTGTAACGTGAGCCCTTTACATCTTGTTTTCGTGCTGCCACTCAATTATTAATGTACGATTGTGGAATATTGTTACAAATTCCATATATTGCAAATAAATATGATAGTTTTGAAATTGTAGCAGATTAATACGTAATTTTTCGGAAGCCAGTAGAGATCTGTTCTGTAAGTTTATTGGTAATTTTATCATATTAGTAGAATTTAACGCGTTAATGGGCGAACAAATCATTTTTAAGTAAAGACAAAACTGCATTCTGCTTTATCTACATTATAACATATCCTCTTGGTGTTATTTAATCTTATTTTTCAATTTATAAAACGGTAAATCCGATGCATAAGACTTTATAATAGCCTTTTAACCTTTATTTAACTGTATTCAGAAAAAGTTTCATCTGTAGATATATATATATATATATATACATATAGAAAAGATT
>NW_013665717.1:528691-542815 GCF_000517525.1 Limulus polyphemus
AGAAATATCCTCTATCTGATGAATATAAACATATCCAAATTCAGTCGAATTCAATATCTAATACAGTAATAGAAATATCCTCTATCTGATGAATATAAACATATCCAAATTCAGTCGAATTCAATATCTAATACAGTAATAGAAATATCCTCTATCTGATGAATATAAACATATCCAAATTCAGTCGAATTCAATTTCTTATACAGTAATATAAATATCCTCTATCTGATGAATATAAACATATCCAAATTCAGTAGAATTCAATTTCTTATACAGTAATAGAAATATCCTCTATCTGATGAATATAAACATATCCAAATTCAGTCGAATTCAATTTCTTATACAGTAATAGAAATATCCTCTATCTGATGAATATAAACATATCCAAATTCAGTCGAATTCAATTTCTTATACAGTAATAGAAATATCCTCTATCTGATGAATATAAACATATCCAAATTCAGGCAAATTCAATACATTATGTTTAATTTGTGACGAATGAAAATTAATTCTTCAGTGTAGAGGTTTAAGGTTTGCCCACATATTTCAAATAACAAATATTACAAATTAACTTTCATATTAAGTAATATAGACGAAAAATCTTGTCGTCTTTGTACTCAAAAGAGCGGACAAGAGATATAATATGATTTTTTAGATTTTTAATTTTATAATTGATATTCTTGTTGGTGATGGTTTGTTAGTGAACAGATACACAGTGGACTATCTGCAATCTATTCACCGTGTGGAATCGAACATCGGATTTTAGCGTTGTAAGTCCGTAAACTTACCGCTGACCAACCCGGGGACTAACTGATATTGTAGGGTTAATACCATACTACAACCCAAGCTTTACCTCTCGTTATCATTGTTCCTTAGTGGACTATATTACAGTTTTTCACTAGCGTTCTAGAAACTAATTGGTGAGATGAGATATCACCAACATCCTTCAGCTGATATTGCTGAAATAAACTTCTTCTAGTGTTATACCTTTGTAGCTACTCTGCCAACATTTATAATTTATTTGTTTTGTTTTGTCCCGTGCGATCTAAATTTGGTGATCTTTAAATAATTGCCCCTCAGTGGCACAGCGGTATGTCTGCGGACTTACAACGCTAGAAACCTGGTTTCGATACCCGTGGTGGGCAGAGTCGAAAGGAAGTAAAAAACAAGGTTAAAAACCTACCATTGTAGGTTAAATTATAGCAACAACCTGTCATTAGTGATAATGAGCCCCCACAGTGCAAGGTAAATAAAATAACCTTGGAAATATGTAGATTATTCGAAAGAATTATTCTGCGTATGACATTAACAGGACATATCTTGACGTTTCGATTCACATAGCTTTCTGGATATTGGTTTTTTGTGTTCATCTATTTTGTACTAATATTTGGATAATAAAATTGTACAATGGAAGCATCACAGCCTTCAGATAAACAACGAAACGTTTCATCACTCAAATTTCTATTTATGTAAATAAACTTTGGTTTAATTCATTCAATACTTATAAACGTTAGTCTTACGGATTAGATATTTCTGTTATAAAACAAACGAGTTCATCAGAATAAGAGTATTCTTTCAAACCGAACGATACGAATATACTGCTAATGAAAATGGCTTACTCACAATACCATTTCTCTGTTATTATTATTTTGAAGATGTTTTAGCTCAAAACCCAGGGAAGTTTTTTCTGGACTATTCTTATTTGAAGAAAATCATTGTACAACAAGATCTTTTTATGAAACTTATGGCCAGATAACAATAATGTTTGGGATTATCTTATACAGGTTAACACGATATCTAAAAGTAACATTTTATCAATTAATTTTACATGACAATCTACATGTAGCATTGATATATTGCTTATACAACGACGTTTTCTTTTTAACTCGACAAAGTCTTTAAAAATATGAGGCTATGCAACGACGTTTTCCTTTTAAATCGACAAAGTCTTTAAAAATTTCAGGCTATACAACGACGTTTTCTTTTTAAATCGACAAAGTCTTTAAACATTTCAGGCTATACAACGACGTTTTCTTTTTAACTCGACAAGGTCCTTAAAAATTTCAGGCTATACAACGACGTTTTCCTTTTAAATCGACAAAGTCTTTCAAAAATTCAGGCTATACAACGACGTTTTCTTTTTAACTCGACAAGGTCTTTAAAAATTTCAGGCTATACAACGACGTATTCTTTTTTAACTCGACAAGGTCTTTACAAATTTCAGGCTATACAACAACGTTTTCTTTTTAACTCGACAAAGTCTTTAAAAATTTCAGGCTATACAACGACGTTTTCCTTTTAAATCGACAAAGTTTTTAAAAATTTCAGGCTATACAACGACGTTTTCTTTTTAAATCGACAGAGTCTTTAAAAATGTCAGGCTATACAACGACGTTTTCTTTTTAAATCGACAAAGTCTTTAAAAATTTCAGGCTGCAGTTTTTGCATAATGCAAGTACCACAAAAAATAAGAAAATAGTGCTGTATATGATTGTGTATGTGTATTTCAATAATAATAATAATAAATATATCTCTTTTCTAGTAAAACTGTATTCTTCAGGTACTTTGAACGTTTTGTAAACAGAATTAAAAACCCAATTGTTAAAGGGTCGTCCAGGTATAACACGGGCATGCGAAACTGTTAGATCAGAATCAACAGGGATAACATCGTCTCGCTATGCTATTTATGTCTATTGTTTGTTATGTGTTCCGTGCTGGACTATAGCCATATATTTCTTATTTTGAATACTTTGAGTATGCCAGATCTCCACTATGTGTTATCCACTATGCTATTTCCAATTAACCTAGTCCTTGTACTTACTTCCGAGAAAGAGGGGGGGGGGGGTGGCAATAATTAACGGGCGAAAGAAGAAAGGGAAAAGAGAATCTGAACCTAACCAGAACAAAGACTGTTTGTGACACGAATGTTTAGTGTGTCTCCTTCATGCAGCTTAAAAATGACTGGGATTTAAGTCAAGATCCAAGGCGCCTTCTATCTTACTTTTAGAATGACGTGTAAATGTGCGAGGAATGAGGTGGTCTTTGATGCAACCGAGAGCGTTCAACGTTACATCAATACTCATTCGTCTGAGAAACGTCTTTGTCTTTAAGCGATACACAAGTAAAGGCTTTGTATCCAACAGTTGAATTGACACTAATATTCCCTTGTCTTCTCTTCTCGGATTAACTAATTAATTAGGTAAGTAACATGTCTATTATAAGAGGCAAGAAAAAGTGCAAACCTCTAGACGATAAAACACTATGCCCAATCGTTAGTTTCAAACAAATTGGAGGCCCGGCATGGCCAGGTGGCTAGGGTGCTCGACTCGCAATCTGTGGGTCGCGGGTTCGAATCCCCGTCCCACCAAACGTACTCGCCCTTTCATCCGTGGAGGCGTTATAATGTGACGGTCAATCCCACTATTCGATGGTAAAAGAGTAGCTCAAGAGTTGGCGGTGATGACTAGCTGCCTTCCCTCTAGTCTTACACTGCTAAATTAGGGACGGCTAGTGCAGATAGCCCTCGTATAGCTTTGCGCAAATTTCAAAAAAGAAACAAGCAAATCTTCAACAAAACTTTAGACAGAAAGTAGATAAGATATTTAAATCGTGCAGATACGAAATTTGATTTTTTTTTCTGGGATAAACGATTTCACTGTAAACATTATGTTTAAATCGACGCTATTAAATTTAATTGATATTGATTAAAATTGCTTTATTCTGATTGTGAAATTAAATCAATTGTTTTTATAGAGAACCTTATGCCATAAACTGTCCTTTAACAGTAAGTTTGTTTTTATCCGAATTAATGATATATTTTGATAGTTGTTATTTTTTAGTTTGAGTGTGTTGATCAGCTTAAGTTATAAATCTAAGGGAGGATAGGTCCGTTACGACATTTTTGTGTTACGCCAATCGTGCTTGACGTATCTAATTTTTCTTGTCATGTAAATGCTAGTAGCGTTTTATGTAAACATAGTGTTGTGTCTTAATAAAATAATCAAATTCAGGCACCTTTAAATTTTGCTATGTCTTACCAAGCTATGCAAAAAAAAAAAAAGTTAAAAATTGGTGTCTTTTCATGATTCGTTAATCAAATATAAATAATAATGACTCATTAATGTAGATGTATAAGTGTTCTACTGAGCCATACAAACACAATGTTTAGTGGCATATTGAAGCAGAGGTACAAGTATCTTATTAAATATATTCTGTAAAGGATATAGCGTGTCAATGTAGGTGTCGACCTATCCTATTGCATTATATAAAGATGGTGCAGTAGTACGTTGATGTAGATGTATCTTATTGAGTATATTGTATAACGAACGTAGCTTTAATGTAGACCTATCCTACTGCGTTATATAAAAACGATACTAGTGGGACGTTGATGTGTAAGGGTTCATACCTTTTCTGAGTGGTATATATGCATAATCCACTGTTCTCTTAAATATTATAGTTTACACATGACTTTTTTTTTTCTTGTAACATTCCAATTAAGTATTTTTCTAAGATTACTTACTGTCACGTGTATTGCAGGTTGTGAGTTATCTGCTACTTAAATAAGCTGATTGTAACATCCAGAAAACAAACACGAAAAACAAAACTTTATATGTCTCTAATTACAAAACAACTTTACCGCAACATATTATAAATAAACAGTAATAATCATTTTATGATCACCATTGTTTTCGGATAGGTTTAAAACCAAATTAATGAAACATTCGTTATTAATAACAAACTAAAGTGATAACTAGCCAAATATTAAGCTTATTTACAGTTTGTAGCTCTAGATTGGAAAAGTTCAACTTATAAATATGGTACATATTTAAGATTTAAGTGAAGCAATGTTTTAAGACTTCGCTGTTTATCACATGAAACTTCGGCTGTGTTATAGCATTCACAGCAATATGTAAACATATATTACACACAGAAGTTACCGTAATAAACGCTACCAATTAGCAATAATTTAATTATCTTTATTTCTCTAAGAGTCTAAGTACTAACGAATTACACTATAACTAACTTATGAATTTCTTTTTTGTACTTAACTGGCGTTAGCTTGTTGTTATTGTTTCATAACTTCTTAATATTACAAGATTTAAAATTGACAAAATCTTTACGTACTAATTCAGAACTAGAAATAACCTTGACATCAAACATTATTTGAAGGGGAAGAATATTCTCCACTGAGCTATATGTTAAATTATTAATTCAGGTAATGTTGGAATTCTGTAAGCCTAAGGTACTCTGATATACGTTATGACTGGTTTTGTTGTTGTATTATCTGAATTATTTACACACAACTGTTTACAAGTCGATGTCATTCATTAGATTTTATCAATGTAGAGTTTGCAAAATTGTAATCATTTATAGTGAACTGAATCAAATTTTAAACCTTGTTCTATTGCTTCTTAAGACAAGAATTTACTTCTCTAACCAAGTCTATATGGTTGTATTTCGGTCTTGTTTTTTATGTATTTCTCTAACCAATTCTGTGTGTTTGTATTTCGGTCTTGTTTTTTTATGTATTTCTCTAACCAATTCTATGTGGTTGTATTTCGGTCTTGTTTTTTTATGTATTTCTCTAACCAATTCTATGTGGTTGTATTTCGGTCTTGTTTTTTTTATGTATTTCTCTAACCAGTTCTATGTGCTTGTATTTCGGTCTTGTTTCTTTATTTATTTCTCTAACCAGTTCCATGTGGTTGTATTTCGGTCTTGTTTCTTTATTTATTTCTCTAACCAATTCCATGTGGTTGTATTTCGGTCTTGTTTCTTTATTTATTTCTCTGACCAATTCCATGTGGTTGTATTTCGGTCTTGTTTCTTTATTTATTTCTCTGACCAGTTCCATGTGGTTGTATTTTGTTACTCTATTTGTAAAAAAATATTCTCAAACGGTTTTAATGCGTTCAATTAATCTTAAACATATTGATTGTTTCTCTGTTGTTGTTGTTTTTAGGACAAGATTTGAGGTATTGAAAAAATGTTAGCATAGCGTTAGTTCTCAATTTCATGGTTATCTTTCTTTGTTACAGCTGTCAACGCTACGTGTAGAAAGTTATCTTTTGCTGTCATGGTTGTCAACGCTGTATGTACAATGTTAGCTTTCGTTGTCATGGTTATCACTACTATTTGTAGAGAATTAGCTTCGTTGTTATACATGGTGTTTCAAGCAATGTTACTTTCGGGAGGTTACTACTTATTTTATTAAGATTCCAGGTAGAGTCTTAGCTTTTATAAATATTATTTATAATATCTTAAGCTATCAAAAATAGGGTTTTAACTGTTTTATATATTTATGTACTTTTACGTGAAAAATGGCCTGCTCGAATAGTGTTCTATTTTCATTTCTGCAGTATTCCATATTCAATATTTACTGAACTAGAAACACTTTGTGATGTCGCGGTATCAGCGGTTCAACGTTTTTTTTGGCTCATAAGTCAAAATATGATGTAAGATATTGACTATAGAATGAGAAGCGGCTTTGTATGTTGTTCTTATATAGTCTTTGTTGGCGGTGTTTATGATATCAGATACTATGAATGATATTTTCTATATAAAACTAAAAGCTTACCTGCTCGAGTATGGTTAGGGCAGATATGCTTAAAATTTTATGTAGCGCTAGTGTTTAAGATTGTTATTTCTTTAAAGAAAATGAATTATATCTACATTTTGGCACTGAATTAGACTTCTTGACATTTTCCTGCAGATTTTATGAAACAGGGTCAATAAAACCTGGTGTCATTGGGGGAAGTAAGCCTAAAGTGGCGACTCCCAAAGTGGTTGATACAATAGCTGCTTACAAGAAAGAAAACCCCACCATGTTTGCTTGGGAGATCCGAGACCGCCTACTATCTGATGGGATTTGTGATCAGGATAACATCCCCAGCGTTAGTTCTATCAATAGGTAAAGAAACAATTTTTATTATGTATCCTTGTTTTTATAAAGGAAGGAAGATCTGTGTATCTGTGTGTAAGAAGTTCAATGGTCCAAATTTGATTTTTTTATTTTGTGTTCGCGTTCAGAAAAATATTAATTATTTGACACAGTTTTCAAAAACTTTTTAAACAATTTCTATGGAACAGATCTGGAGTGAAAGGTGTAAATATGAATTATGGGGTCACAAGGTGTAGGTCATTATAAACCATACATAGATAAGCATAACGTAGTTTGTAAAAAAAAAACACCAGTGATATATTAATCTCTATAAATTTCAGTGATGATTAAGAGCTACTTTTGAGAAAATTAAACTTATTATTACGCAGCAATACAGCTATGAATGTACTGAGGATTAATTACACTTTATGAGAACAATGTTCCATGTTCAGTGTTGCCCTTAGAACTACATTTCTATCCGTCTGATGGCTATGATGACGACTGTTGCTGAACAAAGCAATTTTCATTTGCACCAAGTTGCTGCAAAAGACTTAATGTTAGACCATACATCTTAACAATTTTTTCACAAACTGTCCACTGTACTTGGACGTCTAAGTATACAAAATGTAGAAAAGTCAATCGAAACGACATCGGGGGACTTGACAATCATGTGATCGAATTGGATTGCTATGACTTCAGTTTCTTCATCATTTTTTCATGAAACTAGCCATAATTTTTAGGTATACCAGAAAGCTAGTGAACTTCTGACTTCTAAGCCTTCGTCTTTTTCAAACCCTTGTATCTTATTTTATTAACAGTATGGAGATGTGCGCCAAGCCTCATCGCAATGTCTTTTTGTTGTTTGTTTTTTTAATCGAAAGGTTCTCTTTCGTGACCATGGCGAACATTGAAAACACCCCATTTCGAAATGCTGTACATTATGGCTGTATGTTACTTAGTAATCTCCTATACAAACATCCTTATCGAAAAGGAGTGTATCGTATTCCTCCAGTTGCATTCACCCTAACTACAAAGTGCTGTTGAGTGGTCGAGAATTCGTCCTGAACAATTCATATATATATATTAGTGCCAAACATGGCGCATCTATGACAACACGCCACTGAATTAGCATATGCAAATCGTTGTTATAAAGTGCAATTTGGTCGCTGTATAAAGTAAAAGAGCGAAACCACTATTGTTCATGAGCATGGAAGGCATGAAAGTTTCAGATATATATAAACCATGTATAACCATGTAAGTCAAATAAACTATATTATTCCGGTGTATTACAAGGCATATAGAAATAAAAAAAATGGTTGCATCTTCAGCGCGTTACTCTCTCGAAATGTAAGGAAAAGGTTTCAAATAAATCATTGTGTTCGAAATGTTAACCATAAGCTTCTCTGACACATTATAGAACAATATAGCTTTTGTGTAGCTTTGCGCCAAAACATGAAACGAACGAACAAACAATCTAATGAATACAACAATGAAGCGCTAGTTGGTTCATCTCAAGCAGGTCATCGAAAACTCATAGCTCGTGTCCTGATTTCTGTGCGCTGAAAGTCTCTATCCTGTGATTTCAAGAAACGTTTGTTATTCGAACAGTGGTCATTGCTATAGTTCTCCCTCATAGCGGTATACAGTCAGAAGAAAATATGTCTTGAAAGTAACACTGAGAAAAGTCTAACAAAAAATACATTATCTTCTAAAATATAGAAACGTCGTAGGTGGTATAAGGATCCGCTTAAAGTCATCTAGTAAGTTCATGAACACGTCATTGATAAACAGATATAGCGATGGATAGATAGTGAATAGTTTTCTTTCTTCTAACTCTAAGAGGAGCACTTCTACTCATGCGCTACAACAAAAACGAAATACTGCAAATAAGAAACGTAATTCTAATCCTTTACTTAACGATCTGTAACTTTGATGATAATGACCCTATTCAAAAATTCTTCCCCTCACTTCTGATGTCCTCGGTGGATTTAAACATCATTAGATGTTATCGTATTTATACATATGGTTTATAGTAGGCCGTTAACTAACAGTTTATCCGCATTAAAATTCAATCAAATATCCTCATTTTGGAATCAAAATGATCCAAATTAGATATCATATTATTATGCTTATAGCTCGATATAGCCAACGTTTGTTAATAGAAAGGGAACGTTGTTCTACGTTCTTCTAGAGCCGATTAAGATCATTTTCTATCACTGAAGGAAAAATATCTATATTTTAAGAAACCGTTTACAAACAACACTTTATTAGTCTGTTTCATTCTGCCTGACTATATGTTGGTTTCAACGTAAAGTTAACTCCTAAACACTCAAAAAAATTAATCACCCCCGCTTTTTTTTTCTGTATTTCCCTTAAAAAATAGTCAAATTCAGTAAGATACAATTTTATCTGTAGGTTTATTCTAGTGAAAAGAATAACTGATCAGTTTATGTTTGGATTTCATGACATCTAAAGATACTCTTTCGAATTTTATTCACTGTAACTGAACAATATGAGGCCATTAGTCTAAGTGAACCATGCATTGTAATCCATCTGGGATCACGCTTACATGATTTTTTGTTTGTATCTTGTTAAAGGGGTGATCTCTAAACTACGTCTTATATTTTCTACGATAGATATAAAAACTGTGACTAATCTTATTCAAAAAGTATAGTTTGTTTCATCATATTAGATGTCGATGATGTTAAAGGAATTGAGGTGTAAGGATGTTAGTGACTATCACTGATAAATCCGCCTTCATTATTAATTTACTAAATTCATATCAGAGTTGAAACCTCCACAATGGGCCTTTCAAGCAAAACGAAAGGAGATATTCCATTAAAGAGGATTATTAACACCAAGAGTCCTATCAGATCACCACGAAACAAGCACTGCTACTTTTCCCGATGGAAAAGAGCGATGAAACTGGTGTTATACAAAGGCAGTTGGTAGATGCTGAAAGCTTAAATCGATTAAGGGTCAACCGAGTCTGTGGTAGCTAGTCATGCACGACTTGTTTTGTTCTCTGAGAACACGTGCTTGTAGAGGCCACATAAGGATTAGGGTATACATACGTATACAACGTGTAGAAAGTGTCACAGGCTTTATGAACCATTATTCATCGTTCGAAAGTTCGGAGTATCACAGACGAAAGAGTGGGACTCGTAGCAGTTTTGAGGACCCTCAAAAGAATTAGAACTATAACAATCAATAGTCAAACAAACAATTAAGAAAGTGAACCTTTTCGTTATCATTACGGTCTATTATGGAAACAGCCTTGAGACTTGTCAAAGCTCTGAATATTGTTTCGTTTTTGTTTTTTACATGTGGTTGTAGGTCCATAGTCAGTGAGGAGTATTTCTCTGTTTTTGTTTTTTACGTGTGGATGTAGGTCCACAGTCAGTGAGAAGTGTTTTTATTTTATGTGAATGATTGGTTTTTTTCAAGTGAAATATAATTTTTCACTAATACCATGGTGACAACGGAAAATCAGCATTAAGCTCCAATCAAACATCTAAACGCTTTAAGTATCCTTTTGGGCATAGTGAAATTTAATTTAACCCTAATACTGGAAATTAGTTATTTCATTAAAATATTACACACACAAATCTTCATTTGTGGAGAATACAACAAAACCCCTATTCAAGGTCAACAAATTCTCTCTCTCTCTCGACACCGTTTGATGTTCTTACATTTTCTTTTAACACGTATCAACCACAAACCTCGTAAAATAATGTCTACATATTTATACAATTCGTTATTAAGTAATTGTTAATTAGTAACTAAAAAAACATATATATATATATTAAAAAGATAACAGTAAGTTGATTCCGACATGTTTTCCTGCTTATGATTGATGGTTCTAAATTAAAGGTGGGGTAACGCTACCTAGACTGCGTTACTCACAAATGTTTTGCGACAGGACTCCATAATTAAAGGGACACGAGCTTATGCTTTGTACAGTGCAAAAAAAAAAGCTCCTGTAACTTTTAAACCATAAACATATTCCAACGATAACAAAAAAGGCAGAAAAAAATGTACGTTAACTCGCATTAAATGTTACACGCTATCTTGATTTATCAACTGATGATTGTGGAGCCAACCGAGACATTGAAATTGTAATTTTGAACATGAATGTCACCTCATGCGCTTTTTGCTGAATTGCCAGGTCAGAGAACCCTAGGATTCAGGTACGACCATTCTTATTTTGGAAGTAAATCAAATAGAAAAACATTCAACCAGTAGCGCTCGCCGCCATAAGACTTTGTAAGGTTTCTTTGAACCTAATAATATACTGTCATTTTTATACCGCAATCACAGCTAAAAATGTGGAATGAGTTGAATTTCACCATGTCTCGAACGTTGGACCGTTCGACTTGCAGCCCGAAACATTAACGACTGGATCCCCGCTGAACCACTGGGGGGGGGGGGGGCTTTAGTTTAGTTGAAGTCAGTCAAACCTATAGCAACGCCTGAAAAGATTGCAAGTTTAAAAGTATCCCCTCCCCTCGTCTTTTATGCTGGTTTTTTGACAGTGATCGGACCATCTGTCTGCCTTTAACTCTTGTTGTTGTGTTTGTACATAATCAAGCTAGGACTTAACTCGGCCATTATAGTTGATTGTGTGCTCGGGATGAGAAAGCTTGCTGCTACACAATCTTGCTCTAAACTTCTCATGCATTCACTACAAATGCTATTAAGTTGATTTGACTTTTAGAAACTGCCAACTTACGTCATATAGGCCGTGCTCAACGAAGCAGAGGAAACATTTCTGTGAATAGATTGCCTGTCAAATTTCCAGTTAATGTACTTGTGAAGTTACCGTCGCTAACAAATAGGAGAAGTAGAGAGTAATAAATGAAGGAGGTAATCAGCCTCGCTAGATTTTACTGACTAGTTTCTGCACTAAGAATGAAATACCTTCTGTCAGAAGGAGCTTCAAAGAAGCACTCACATACGCAATTATTGTCATCACAGAACACAATATCACTAAAAGTAACGCTATAAAGCAAAAATAAATGAACATAATAATGGGGATTTAATCGTACGTTGTAGGTTTAAATATTTATGTTAATTTTGCACCACTTCTTCTCGCGACACTCTTACTCTAAGCTTTATATTATATATCACTTGAGAAATTCAAAATAGTAAGCTTGTTCGTATCTTGAGCATTTCTGTTCTGTTCCAGTCTTCATTATAAAATTTAATCCCAGCAATTGGTTTGAATTTCGCGCAAAACTACACGAGGATTATCCGCGTTAGCCGCTCCTAATTTAGCAGTGAAAGACTAGAGGGAAGGCAGCTAGTCATCACCAGCCACTGCCAACCCTTGGGCTATTTTTTTACCAACGAATAATGGGATTGACCATACCATATTAAGGGTCCCATGGCTGAAAGAGCGAGCACTGAGATTGAGAGTCAAGCGCCCTAGCCACCTGGTCATGCCGGTCCAAGAATCCCAACAAACATCGCGAGAATGGCCCTTCTGATAAGTTAAACATAACTTTCAATTCATCTTAAGACTTAAATAGTTATACTTTTTGTACATTTACAGTAATATTATCTTTAAATATTTGTTATACACTTCAATAGACGTACAGAATCATGCGAGTCTGGGTATTATAAAAGAGTATTTAATTAGAAGTCTACGGATGATAGTTAAAACCTGAGATAATAAAAGTCGTCTGGACTGATTTGTTGCACATTTTATCATTGAAGAGTAAAAATCTTCTTAAAGTGTAGGTTGTAAACTTTAATGTACGTTCAGGCAAATCCAAATAATATATTTTGTAATCTTCAATACATCTACAGCAAAAGAGTTATGATACCTTTTTAACCTTTACATAGAAAATCCTAAAGATATTGTTGTCAACTTGAATATGTGTAGACGGAATCCTGGTGATATGTTTGCTATAAATTTAGTACATATATAGGGAATCCCAATGATATATTTGTTTGTAAACTTAATATATAAAGAGAGTAAACTTAACAATATATTTGTTGTAAACTTGAAGGCATATAGAGGAAATTCTAATGTTATATTTCATAGTTGTTGTAAAGTTTAATACATATAAAGAAAATTCTAATGATATATTTGTTGTATGCTTAATAGATAGAGAAGAAACCCTAACAATACATTTGTTGTAAACTTTAATGGGTATAGAATGTATCCTAATGTTATATTTGGTGTAATTTAATTCATATATAGGGAATCCTAGTGATACATTTGTTGTAAACTTAGTATACATATATATATTAAGTTTTGGATTTTCCTGTATATATAATAAGTCATCAAAAACATAGTAATTTAAAAAAAATACAATAGTTTGTATGTATCTTTTCTCACAGCAATAAAGATATTTGTATTTTACTGTATATATGGTATATATATCGTCTTCGAATAATCAGTTTCTTTTTATACCATTCAACCGATGTGGTTTACATATTGCATCATTTCGAGTAATTGGATATTTTGCCTATTTTTGAAACACTCGGTATAAAAAAATTGACCCAAACATTGGGGAAACTTACAAGTAAATGAGTGATTTCACGTAATTGTGGTAATTGCGATACGATACTGTATTTTGATTACATTTTCTGTGTGACTCATGTGTTGTTAGAGGCTCTGTAATCAACAAACGAATATGCCCACGAGCACTTTTCTCCACAAATAGTTTAAAGAATTGTGTTTAATGAAGCCATTATAATCCATATCATCAGTAATTCTTGTGTGACATACCTCTAGAACCTTACAAAATAAAGAACTATAAATAAGTTAATTATTCCCAGAATATGGTTCTTCAGTAAATGTTTGTGTTAAGTGTGGTTGTTATGTATTTTAGAACACGTGAATATTATTTTACAATAACCCTGAAAAGGTTTTGGAGGTGAGCGGAAAACCTTTAATACATCATTTATAAATATATACATTCCAAACTAAGTGTATTCCTAAACATTTTTACGCTATTCTATGTCATTCATTGTTTTTGTTAGAAAGCCAACGTACAGAATACGAGAGGTTTAAAAGGAGGTACCCAGATGATTATTTCTGGTAATGTAGAGGTTCTTTTGGAAATTACTGAGGGTGTGGGGAATTATTCTTCATCATTGTTTCATAACAAACTTTTAATAGGCCTAAAGTAAAGCATTCCTAAAGGTATAAGACACAAGTTCGACATGAGAGTGCCAAGTATACGACATGCATGAATTCCTAGCTATAACGATAAAAATTGATGTGTTAGAGT
>NW_013665717.1:543692-548318 GCF_000517525.1 Limulus polyphemus
GTTGTTTCCCTTCTTGTATTCAGACAGCATTACATGCCGAATGTGTGTCTCGTCGTATGCCATCACGTTGGGGGGTGTTTAATGAAAGTGTTCCAAAACGAAATATTAATTTCTTGACGACCTAATATTTGTATATATATATATATATATTTGGGATGAGTGTACCTGCTATAATGTATAGCTCTTTCGGATTTCAAGCGTTCTGTTTGAGAAGCTTTGCCTTTTTATATTTCAACGTTTCATTTAATTATTTAAAAGCCTTACTTCTTTTTGTGATATTATTTTCTGTGTTGATTAAGAATCGATTTATTTCTCGAATATTCTTATGAATGCAAATATGACTCTTGTAACAGTTACTGTTTGCTTTCTATGTAAGAAGTCGATGATATGTATTTCATCCATAGGATTGTACGAAACAAAGCAGCTCAAAAAGCAAGGTATTTCATGAGTTCACCTAACTTCAACTGTGGAAGCCCACAACAACAGGAATCTGTTAATGTCACCTCTGTCATTACGCATGCGCCGCCTACAACCCACGACGGAGCACAATCTCTGTTACGACCTTCTTACTCCATTAACGGAATATTGGGAATTCCTAATTCTGATACAAACGCAAATTTAAATAAAAGAAAAAGAGATGACGGAACTGATGCAGGTTAGTCGACCTAATATTCGGACATTTATTATTTGTATATTTTTTATCATAAACTACAAATCGTGACACAAAGATTATAAAATCTAGAGAACAAGTGAGAATTAATAATTTAACTTTTATCATAGCGAAGTTATTTGGTGATAAAGAATATACGTTCAGATTACCGGGAGGTAGGATGAAATCGATTTCAAAGTACCCCTGGGGGGTAGCTTGAAGGTGATTTCAACATACCCCCTACGATTTCAGCTTACCCCCTCAAAACATTTATTTATTTATGTTTATTTAGATACTTATTTCATACATAAACACAAATAAACTGACAACAACAACAACAAATAATAATAATATTTTTGTGACATTGAGACTAGTTTTCAATCTTGTATGTTTTATGTGTTTTATTCAATAAACGTATCATGAGTTGTAAGCGTAAGAATTTATCATTTTAGCTAAATCAGCGATGGGGGTAATCTGAACAGTGCAGGGGTAATATGAAATCAGGTTCAGGCTACCCCCGGGGGTAATATGAAATCGATTTCAGATTACTGGGAAGTAACTTATATATATATATATATTCGCTTAACGTTAATTCCTGAGATAAGTGTTAACAACCTTAGGTTTTGATTCATTTCAGTAAAGTAATGTCCTCACGCAAAGTGTTTAAAAAGTGGCAGAAAAAAATAATCATTCAACGTTTATATAACTTTTGTTATCACAAAGTACATATGAACAATTTGTTTAGTTGTTGTTAAGCCCAAAACTACACAATGGGTTATTTGTGTTGTGCTCACCGAGGATACCGAAACCTGATTTTAGAGTTATAGATCTTTCAGACTTATCACCAAGCCACCAGTGTAAAGACTTCAATCTATCCCCCCCCTCCAAATTAATTAGTTTTTATCTTTTTTCAAAATGTCTCTTTTCGCGCGAACTTTCAGTATTATCCGCCTGTTTTCGAAACAAGAGTAAAGATTGCTTGGATTTTATAATGTATATAAATACATTAATACTGTCATATGTATACGTATATACTTTTATTTTAGCAGATTTAGTATAATTCGACTTACGTTTTAAAACATGAACTGAACACCTAATAAATGTTACAATATTGCAAACCGTGGCCATTCATAATTAGCCAGTAGTTTATGAGCAGGTAAGTCCTGATATTGCAGCAAAAGAAAAAGAAATCTAAAGAACTTTAAAATCTCCATTATTAAAATATAAGTGGATCACTAAAAAGTGATTATCAAAGAACCAAAATGACCAAAACACTTGACGTCTTTCAAACTGTAATATCTTATTCTTCAGGGGACGAAATCGAGATAGTGTTGAAGACAATGTTTTGTCTGGCATGGTCTGGTGGTTAGGACGCTCGACTCACATTCTGAAAACGATTATAAAGATCAACATACGAGTACTAAAGATTGTATTTTGTCCGGTGGCCATGCTTTACGTGCTCTTCCTTCGTCTTAGCAATGGTCCTGCAACGATGTCACGATGAGATCAAACTTCTTTAGAGAAAAGACATGTCAATGTTCTCCAATACTCAAAGGCCAAAATAGTTCATTTGGAAGTATTAGAGAAGTTGATAAGAATATGGTAGAATGGAATTATTGTAATTCCAGTTTCTTTGGTTATCTTTCTTTTAAAAAGCCGTTGAATTTGTGGCTAGAAGATCGTGTGTGAACTTTGGTTTGTGATCCATTGTCAGACCCAGTTCCACGTTTGTTATATTTTCAGTAGTAACAGGGAATGTGTCTAGTTTCATTGCGATAGCTTTTTGAGGTAAAAGGGATCTCTCGTAAGCATAGCCTTTAACTTGCAGATAAACGACGTTGGTCCTGATTGGCTTACTACTTTTTTTACTACCATGGAGAATATTAAGTCCCTTTTCTTTTAAGGGCTCTGTGTTTTGACTCTACACCACTCCAGGGTCTCACAGTGTGAATGTTTTTCTTTGAAAAGAGTGGTAACTTACCTTTCAGCCTTGTACCAAGTTTTGGAAGAATTTTGCAGAGCAGATCAATGAGGTTTACTTTTATATTTAGGATGAATAACTGTCTTGTACCGAACCTCATGATAAATGTAAGCCGCCATAATTTCACACGAATATGTTATGGTAACAAAGCCGTCTCATCATCAACGAATTCATATTTCTGTAGCCAGGTTCTATTAAATCAGTGGTTCTCAATCTTTTGGATTGTGCGGATTCCTTCAACGTATCCGTAAACCTCCCAGACATCTACTTAATTATCTCCTGACAAAAGGACCTTGATTTTAATTGTTTTAAAGAATTTTTTTTTTACTTTTCAGTTTTTAATACACATATCAGAAACATCACAATCGCTTGTTCTGACTCAAGACGTTAACAGTTTGCCTCGCAAAACTGAATGGAATAAACAGTCTCTGCATGTGACAGTTTTAACTCAGTGTACCTCTGGTGAAAACTCTAGAAACTACATAATGTTATTTTAAATTATACGTAAAATTACTGTGTTCTCAAGGGGCCCATCCAAAGCTCCTGGTTGAATACCCGTATTCTCGCTTTAAGAAGGCTGACTTTGTGTGCATGGGTTCATATATTTTTCGTACTATACAACACAAGCTACACTGTTGTAGTAACTGTCGTTTACTACAGAAAAACAATACCAACTGTACAGTGAAGAGGACTTACGAGTGCAGCATACATTACCATTATATGAAATATAAGGAAACCTAAAATACTAATTCTCGAGTTATCAACATGTTAATAAACAGGACTACAAGTTTCATTCATTAGACTATTTTGATCTTTATCTCAAGTTAAAAAACCATAAAACTATTTTCAAAAATCTTTGTACCAATTTGTGCTTCTTTCATGTCCAGTTACAGTTCAAGCAGAGGACGTTGTTTTACGTCAAACATACTATAAAGAATTACCTGGCCTAAAGTTGCCTAAATCGCATTAAAAAGTAACACCTAACAGCGGAGCGCTAATAAACACGTAGGATTTGGGGAAAATATTTATTTAGAGGAGGTTGCCAATAATCCTTGCGAGAGTTTATTCAATATTTTATCTCCAGTATTAACAAGAGTTAGCATTCTAACATAAAGATTACGACAAGTTTTTCCACTGTAATATATGGGGTATTCCAAGACTCACATCAAAGCCTTTTCGTAACTGAATGCGTCCAATTTCAATGAATCCGTTAGATTAACATTACTAATTAACTCAGCAACATTGTGACATTTGGGTGACAGTTTCACGTGTACTGTGCTGTGTCTATTTCTATATAATATACGATAATAATCTTCTTTTAAATTACTTTTTTTTTGGTGGATTTGGAAATACAAATTTCCTAATTACTATTAAAAAGCATGCGGCGAAGTATCCTTTATGTTATTTATTCTACTATATTGCCTGCAGTAGGAGTCAGTCAAAAGTGTGTTATCGTAAAACGGCTGTTAAACCATTATAACCTAGCATATAAAGGGCAATGATAATATCTGGACGGGAAGTTAATTAAAACATATTAATTTTTTCAGTTTCTGTCAGATATATAGTCAATCAATTTATTTTGACCGCAATTCTCGTGCCAAATTAAGAAAAAGAAACTAATCACTTAATATCTAAACAGAAAACTCAATTTAAAAGTGTTTATAAAGGTACTCTATTCGCAGAGGGTATAGGCATTAATCGACAAGATATCGTATTTCATATGTTTAAAATGTATGTAAGACTGTTAAGAGAATCCTCATAAACTCTCGCAAACATCTAGTTTCTGTGTAAATCTGGTATGTTATAGCAACAAAATGATTTTGTCCGAAGGAAGTATGACTTCGTTTGCAATTAAACTAATTTATGACAGAACAAATAGTTTTTGTTGTCAAAAAATCCTCCATTAACTGACAATGATTGAACCAAAAAAAATTAACATGTTATATATATATATATATATGGGTTGTGCTAAATACACAAAACTTCAAGTCTTTTA
>NW_013665717.1:548537-550243 GCF_000517525.1 Limulus polyphemus
CATACTATAAAGAATTACCTGGCCTAAAGTTGCCTAAATCGCATTAAAAAGTAACACGAAAATGTTCGGTAACTGGATTCGAACCCGCGACCCACAAATAAGTTGAGCACTTTAACCGCCAGGCTAAATATATAGTCAGTTCATAGCGTATTTATACTGTAAGATCCCTTGGAAACGAAACGTAGCAACGAAATATAAATCACATTTAAACCTTTTCCATGTCGAAAGGAAGAAATATACCCTTACTCACCTGATGGCTCAACGGTAAGCGTAAGGACTTATAATGTTAAAAATCTGTATTCGATACCCGCGGTGGACAAGGTATAGATAGCCCATTGTGTAGCTTTGCACTAAAAAACAAGAAAAAAAAACTAATTGAGAAAAACGAGAGCTCTTTATTTATCAGCGTAATTAGGCCTACTCTGCAGATCGCGAATGTTAAAAACAGTCAGCTTCAAAAATTAAAACAAAAAAGATATGATTATTTGATTGTCAATGTAACCAATATATTGGTATTCAGTTATTAATATTTAGAACGTGTTTTTACACTTATTGGTCAATGTTGAAAATATTTAACCTCATAAAAGTTTAGTCATAAAAAGATAATAGTACTCAGATATTCAATAGAATATCTAAATATAATGTATCATATAACTCTGAAATATAGTGTCATTTTTTACCTGCGTACAAATTACATTTGTTTATGAACTGGTTACTTTTTTTAGTTTCTACGATGACTGTAAATTAACTTTATCATACCGATACTAATTAAATAATTAATTCAGAATGTCACAGAAGTCATTGGATATAGAGATAAATACACATATTCGCTGATAAAGGAACGTAGACCAGTTTCATTCAGCGCTTTTCTGACCATTTATGATCAGAAACACTTCCCCTGTCTAATCCAGGCACCAATTTACCAGTATAATTGTTGGGGATGGCTTAACCAGATGACGATTTCTTATGTAGAATTCATTGTCTACTGTACGATATATCCTGTGATTATTTCCGTGCAGGATATCAAATGACATTTTCTGGTGTTTCATAATTTGTCATTGTAAAGAACTGGCTAATAAAAAAATAACACTATATATCTATTTTTTAGCGACTTCTATGACTCTGTGGATAAGTGGTTTAAGTTAGCATAACATTTTATATATCAATAAATTGTGAGTGTAGCATTTCATATGTAATAGTGTTGGTAATGCGAGTTGTGTTAATATTTTCTCTATTGGTCATTATAGATAACAACGACGAGCGTAACATCAGTGGCGAACAGTCTCTCGAGGAAGAGGCAACAAAACGACAACGTACGCAGTACAACGGTGACCAACTTTATACCAACGTGAGTATCTACTATATAAGCCTATGACAATGTAACAAACAAAATGACAATGTACGCAATACAACGGTGACCAACTTTATACCAAGGTTAGTATATATGTATAAACCTATAACAATATAACAAACAAAAAGACAACGTACGAAGTACAACGGTGACCAACTTTATACAAACGTTGTACTATATAAACCTATGACAATATAAGAAACAAAACGACAACATACGCAGTACAACGGTGACCAACTTTATACCAACGTATGTATTGTATAAACCTATGACAACACAACAAACAAAACGACAACGTACGCAGTACAACAGTGACCAACTTTATACCAACGTATCTACTGTATAAACCTATGAC
>NW_013665717.1:550631-561089 GCF_000517525.1 Limulus polyphemus
CGACAACGTACGCAGTACAACAGTGACCAACTTTATACCAACGTATCTACTGTATAAACCTATGACAATAAAACAAACAAAACGACAACTTACGCAGTACAACGGTGACCAACCTTATACCAACGTAAGTATCTACTATTTAAACCTATGACAATATAACAAACAAAACGACAACGTACGCAGTACAACAGTGACCAACTTTATACCAACGTATCTACTGTATAAACCTATGACAATATAACAAACAAAACGACAACTTACGCAGTACAACGGTGACCAACCTTATACCAACGTAAATATCTACTATTTAAACCTATGACAATACATATCTTCAACTTACTATAGTTTTCATGTTTACCAAGTTACAGAACTGATACATTAAATTGGATGATGTTTGTATTGGTTGTTTAAATGTGAAGATACAAAAAATACCGTTTAGTGCAATTGTTTAGTTACGAGGAATTTTAATGTTCGAGTTCTAAATTGATCAATTTCTCTAAACAAATATTCCAAATAACTCACAAATAATTCAATTAAGTATAAAATTTGTGTCTCAGCTTTAGATACAATAATCATCCAGTGGACGCGAAATATATGACTCAGCTTCTAATACAATATTCAACCAATGAGTACAAAATTTGTGTCTCAGCTTCTAATACAATAACCATCCATTAGGTGGGGCATGTGACTTAACTTATATTACTATACTTAACCAATGAGTGCAAAATTTGTCTGAGTTCCTAATATAGTAGCCAATCAATGAGCGACAAAATCTTTATTTCAGCTTTTAACACAATACTCAACCAATAAGTGGGGAATCTGTATTTCAGCCTACCACTTGAATAGCAAGCTGCAGGACAATCTTCTCGTGAAATACAAAATGTTGTTTATGGTGACATTTTGCGAGTTAAGAACTAATGAACCGTTGCTGTTGTAATATCGATAAATTCACATAAATATTATAATTTGAATAAATGTAACTGATTTTATATTTTTCTGAATAAACCAGAATTGATATCAGAAACAGCTGCTCATTGGGCAAGGAAATGTCAGTCTGTGTTTGGTAAAGTACGTGGGCATCTGCGGGGGGGTGGGGTGGGGGAACATAATTCTTTCTTTATTCATTCAGTATATTAATATAAACTTTTTATTCAATTATCAATTTCACACTACTCCCCCCCCCCCGGAAAACCATGCCCCTCCCTGAAAAAATTTCTGCCTACGCTAATGGTGAATTCTACTTAAAAATCCAATATCCTAACGTAAAAAAGATAACGTGAATAATTTCTTTTAACTCGTGTTTTCATGCTGAAAAAACGGAGCACACCAATTTAATATACGTTTCTATCAGTCATCACATTCTATTTAAAGCAATGCTGTTTTATAGTCAGAAATCAATTCGAAGAAGTTAAGTTATCCAGTAAATATTCGAGGCAACATAAAGATGCTGATCCGTGTTTCATAATATCTACTTAATTTTCGGTTCTGTGATAGTGAGCTAAGGAAATGTATTGCGATGTGCTATCAGCACGACAAAATCTCCGGAAGTAAATTTCAGTTAACTTAAGTACATTGAATGCACTTTAGAAAACTAATCATCACAGAGTTTCAGCTAAGTAGGTATATATATATATAAAATAATCTCATCGCATGTAACAAGATCTGAGGTAATATAGTGTTGGTTTTACTGACATAAATTAAAACAGGTCTATATAAACAGGCAATATTGTTCTATTTAACTAGATGTGGCCCAAGTAATTAAAACAGGTCTGTATAAACAGGCAATATTGTTCTATTTAACTAGATGTGGCCCAAGTGGGAGAAACAGGAGGGCGACTTGAAATCTATAATGGCAGAGTTACCGACGGTGGTACCCAACGGATCTCCATACTCCCTTCAACAGTTTGCGTCCGTCCAAGACCCGGTTTTCTCTCCCGTCGTTACGTCGACGGGCGCGGAACACTTCAAGCACGATGTCTCGACTATTGCCTATGATGGAACGATCAACTCCATCAACGCTCAACTACAGACAACAGCAGTTTATTCGCCATCTCTCGGCAAGTAAAATAACTATAGTAGTATATGTTTTTTTAGGTTAACATTATGCAGATACTTTTCCATATCTTTACTTCCAGTGGAGAAGACCTGAAGTATTCCTCAGGTTTACGTAGGATAACTATAAGTTCTGAAAACTGTACGGATTTAGGTGTAGACAAGTATGTGTTTCTTATACGGATTTAGGTGTAGAAGTGCGCGTGTTTTTTTTTGGTATGGAAACATTAAAACGCTTGTCGTAATAGAGAGAATAAAAATATGCAGACTGAGGAATAAAATAGAAAGAAAAAACTATAAAAATATTTCTTGTAGCTTAATAAAAAATTAGATATTTTTCATGAGACCAAGATGAGAAGGTTTCACGTTTGAAGTCTATAGTCAGAGATATAATCGATTTTGGTAAAGTATCAAATACAAGTCGTCATTAATCATGATTTGTTTAACGTGTTATGTTTTATGGTGACCTCTATACGTGGCTATATTTTCACATATGTTCTGAACTAATACTATTAAACCTTTGATTTACTTCTCACTCACACTGGGATGAAGATCACGTGTATTTGCATGCTTCTTTGGTAATATATATTTCAAACTGATGTGACTAAGCTTGAAAGAGGAGGTTTCACTGTAACATAATGGTGAAGGGGCAGAGTTTCGCTTCTATATAATCTGCATGATTAACCAACTGGCAGAATTTTGAATTGGATAATAGTCGTCAACCAACATATTTTTTTGTGTGTGTATTAATGTTAGGAAAGCATTAACCATGTTTGTCTAAACACATCAAGAGATGAATGTATTCATTTACTATACAAATCTTGTGTATCATTATAATGTTGCCGTCACTTATAGGAGTGTCAATTGTATCGGATTCTTTAGCAAATCTATAAGTTTTAGCTGAAGCATAAAAAACTATGATATAATACACTAATTATGATCTGTTTAAACATATACGGACTAAATTCCAACAAATAATAGGTGGCCTAGTTAACTAATAAAATATACATGCGTACGGATTGGTCCAAACTAATAACAATGGATTCACACCTCGTTAACACTTAATTCCTATAATGTCCTTCAAACTGCTTTAGTCATTTAATGATGATTAATTGCGCCATCTGGTGAGGATATGAAACTTTAGCAACAAATCAAAGCTATTCATCACATATGGATATATGTTATTTCGAATGTAGTATAAATAGTATTTGTAAGCTACATCAACACACGGAATGTCTTGCAATGAAGTTTCAGCTTCTTTCCATTTTTTTCCTTCTTTTTTTTTTATTTAACTGGAAAACAATATATCAAGTCAACGAACTTCTCTTGCATGAGTCAGCTAATCGATTGTAGAATACTCAGATGTCATAGATATGAAAAAAACTAGGGCGTATAAAGCCAGAAAAAATTACGGTTATCATGCAGTGTTTTCAGATAATAATGCTCTCAGTCTCAATCCAAGCCACAAGTGTTCAGAGATCAACGCCCACAAACTAAGATTATCTTTGCTATCTTTTTCCGTATTTCTATTGCTTTTCTATCTGCCCAACCAATTTATATTTGTATAAATATAATGTGTTTGTGCGTATTCACGCACGAATGGATGCTAATTGTTCAAATACGAAGTCCACATCGTGTGACCTACCTGAAGGAAGATGTTATGTCTACTGGAGCACGTGTAAAACTTTTTAGGTCTATATAGTATTGAATGATTTATTTTTTTGCTATATTTTTCGTTCTGAAAAGAACTAACCACATAGAAACAAGGTTTTTAAACTATTTAAATGCAATTTTTTAAAAAAATGAAATTGTTTCTAATACAGAATTTGTAATTATCATACATTATCTTTGGTTAATAAGTAATTTTTTTTAAGTTAGAAATTACCCTTATAGCACGTGCAGTTATTAAACTCGTAAATCGATAACTATTTATGTAACCGTCAGTCTAAAGCATCTTTTAATGGCTTCGTCAAAGATTTAGCCAATACAGTGTAATTTTTACAGCTTTTAAAGACATCCTGAGAAAAGAAAATCCATAGATTTTTTTTTAATAAATCTGAAATTAACAGCATCATTTTTAACCTTTATAGATATATAGATAGACATTTAAACTTTCCCGACTAAATTGATTTACATTATACGTATATATATAAAGCACCTTCGCTTTGTTTTGAAGTGTATAACATGAACGCAAATACATAGAAGTCATAAAGAAACATGAACAAAAATTACCATTCCAAATTTACCTTACAGGAAGGGCCCGGCCGGGCATGGCCAGGGGGTTAGGGCGCTCGACTCGCAGTCTGCGGGTCGCGGATTCGAATCCCCGTCACACCAAACATGCTCACCCTTTTAGCCCTGAGGGCATTATTATGAGACAATCAATCCCACTATTCGTTGGTAAAAGAGTAGCCCAAGAGTTGGCAGTGGGTGGTGATGACTAGCTGCCTTCTCTCTAGTCTTACACTGCTAAATTAGGGACGGCTAGCGCAGATAGTCCTCGTGTAGCTTTGCGCGAAATTCAAAAACAAAAACGAACAAACTTACAGGAAAGGCCGCGAAACGTTCTTTCGCCAAGGAATATGTTATATAATTTTTTCTGTCATGAGGAGAATGTTAGGTACTCAACGACAAGTACTATTCAGCAGGCTGTGTAACAATACATTTGTAAATATCAATAGACAGTTATGCATAATATTTTGAATAACCTATGAATCATAAATATATATGTATTAAGATTAAAAAGGTGATAAGTTCTAACATCCTTGGCTCGTGTCGTCATGTGGTTTTAGTTTAGTTTAAAACATATTTACTTTTTTGCACTGTAAAATATATGCTATGAGTAGAAGCACAGTTTTTTTTTTTTATACGAACAATTGGTATTCATTTCAGATAATTTAGGATAACCTATTCCTTCTTTAGGGCTAGGTGTATTTTATCATAATAGTAAATACATCTTGCATCGGAAAATGAAAGCTATATTTAACCAGTCTTAAAGGACTCTTCTGAAATGCGAAAGATGGTAGGTGGGTGGGTGTCAATAAACTTTTATACTAGAAATGTCTTACTCTATTTATATAAAAATAAAAAAAAAGCTGGCAGTGGGTGGTGATGACTAGCTGCCTTCTCTCTAGTCTTACACTGCTAAATTAGGGACGGCTAGCGCAGATAGCCCTCGTGTAGCTTTGCGCGAAATTCAAAAAAACAAACAAACAAACAATTTATAAAAAAAACATCTGTTTAGGGTGTGCTTTTTAAATTATCTAAAATCAAAATTTGTTGTGGAAATTCGTCTTATTACGTAATATTGAATATACAAAATATTTTGGCTGTCGCAAATTAGGTAGAAATCATCAGAACAGTGCTTTATGCGGTGCTGTGCTTTTCTTTTATGCAAAAAAATGTTTTTTTTTGTTTACGTAGCTAGAAAGTTTAAGCACCAAATGTATAGCAACAAGTCACGTTTTTATGTGATACACACAGCCTGAGCTAAATGCTTCAACTCACTAATTGTTCTTATTCACTTAGATACTACATACAAGAAGAATCTTATGTCCTAAAACATTTGTATAGGGTTGAGTACGTTATATTAAGACGCAAATCAACAAGTCACGTACAACCACAGCCGATTGTATGATTTGGGGAACGGTATATAACAGCCCTTTCCAAAGCAAAATATTCATACACTCAGATCATAAAGATGTGTTAAGGTCAGAGATTTAGAATTTCTAAGACGGAGATATCTCTTGTACTTAATGGCACTGGAAAACAATGGAATATGGATTATCTTGGGACACCAGGGCCATCCAGAAAAAGACCCCAGCTTTCGTAATCAAAGTGTGTCTTGCAACAGGTAAGAGTCCATGAACACAAAGGTCAGTGACAAAAGCTGTTCACGTGTTCCAAGCAAAAGTATGTAGCATAATCAAGAAAGGTTTTCTTCTAGAAACAAGATAGACAGGGTATAAATAAAAGAAGATAAGATTTCTAATCATACCTTCCGTTCATCCATTACATGCCTCAAGCAAGTGGATAATGAGTCGGATATTAATGCTATTCCATATGAAAACATACCGGTCAATTCGCCGAACGCAGCGTCTATCCATTATGGAAGGTATTGCAAGGAGAAGTGGTGTGCTTTGTGCATGACAGCTTTAAGACGGAGCCTTTTACAGTGAAAAATACGCCGGATGATTATTGTAAAAATGCATTGTCTTCAGGTAGAGCGTGACTGGCGTGGCGACATGGATTGTAACAACGTGGTGAGGCTCGAAAATAGTTTTAATATAACGTACTCAACACTCTGAATATATAACTAAAACAGTTCTACTGGTGACGGATGTAACAAACTTTCATATTAGATGTATATTAAGATACACATAAGGTTTTTTCTTTCACTTTTTTATTTTTATTTTTATCATTGGTTTAATTTAATTAACAAAATTTCGATTGAAATTTCAGTAACAGTCTTCATGCTCTTCTGTTACATTATTTCCTTAATCCCGACTTTGAGATTTTTTTTTGACAGCTATTTTTATCAAATCAGAAAAGAAGTTTTGATAACCATGTATTTTAAATTATTTTGATATACTTAAAATCTTTAGCGATAAAAATATATTATTATTTATTTAATTCACAATCTTTCGGTTACACTTTCACCAACCGTCTTCATTTGCTTCTTTCTGTTTACGGATTGACAATCAATCATTTAAAAAGTTCGTTTTGTGTGTGTGTGTGTGTGTGTATATACATGTCACGAACCTGCATTGCTATATTATTTCCCCGAAAGGGGGCCGAAGGCCGCCTGGATGGGTCACCTGTTTTAACCACTTGCAACACCAATACAGTAGTTTGTTGTCTGTCAGTCAGTCACATAAAATGACGTCACATAAGGGACGCTTAATGTTGCAGTTTGTACTGTCGTGACGTCAGTAAAACGTACACATACCATGAATCACGAGAAGAGTTATGCACTCTGTAAGCTACAACACAGTATAACATATGAACTTCAAAAGCAAGAAATAAAAATAGTTGTTACTTTTAATTTTGGTTTTATTTACTGTCGAAACAGAACATTTTCGGTGACCCTGTAGTAATACTAGCATTGGTTGTGGTTATTACTGTATCATTCATTCAGTAGTTGTTTCTACCGGTGGTGGTTATCGCAGTACATAATATTTTGAGTAATTGTTTCTATTAGTGATGCCCTCGGTGACTCAACAGAAAATCTAATGGCTTATAACACTAAAATTGGATTTCGATACCCGCAACAATTGGCAGATCGTAGACATTCCATTGTGTAGCTTTGCGCTTAACAACAAACGAAACAATATATGGTTACACAGCCAGTTAAGTTTTTCTGGTGGTATTCCACCCAGTAGATTAGGTATATTAATTAACCATTTCTACTGGTGGTGGTCAGGACAATAAGGTATAACATATTTTAAGTTATTGTTTTACGTAATCACACTAATTCAGTCCAATTTAAGATCAACACTGGCAATTATAAAACCGGCCACAATGAGATTACATCAATAGTAATTTAGCATATAAGATTTAATTTTTTCTCTCGGGGTCTTACTGTCTGCAACAGTTGTTTTTAAATGTTTCGTTTCCTATTGGTCACTAGAATTTAATAATGGAAACATCAATTAGACTTTGTTGTCCCCGACACAAAAACGTGGCGACTGTCAATTGTTTACCACTATCTTAATCATTCATGGTTAATTTCTACTTATTTTTTTACGTCTTAGTTTTTTTTCCGTTATTTGCATTTCAATTGAGGCAAATTATCTTAAATTGCTTTGTTCGTAACCGTTTGTTGATTTTCATTTTGGGAATTACAAACTTTTTAGATATACACACTGGAATCGATTAAATTAGTTCATCTCAAACAACTGTTGTCGAAACCATATTTCTAACTGTTGATTGTTCAAATAATTTCTGAACAATTTTGTTAATGTCAAGAGAGCGGGAACAATCGCCTGGCAACAAGATAGTCATCCGTAATCTTATAATGACTTCCGCCACTTAAAGTTTCTGTAACTTTGTTTTATTAGAATTAAAATGCCATTTCTATCCGGTGAATACGTCATTCATCTTTTTTGTTGTTTTTGTCAACAACTCATAATTATATTGCATTTTTTATATTCACTTTATATAATATTTTCTATAAGAATTATTTATAATCAGTTATGTTCATATGTCTTACCCAAATTATTCTTTAGTAATATATTTATAGCTAATCTATCTTTAAAACTCTCATTTAATGTTAATTCAGTAAATATTGAATAACATCACATAGAACTTTCATTGTTGTTATGTTTTATTTATATATATATTCATACAGTATAAGTATCATATTTCGAGTGCTCTTTACAGCTTTTGATACAATTTGATATTATAGTGCTCGATCTTATGGATTTTATATTTTAGTTTCAAAGTCGATAAAATGTGTATGTGGTCAACAAATATTACCTCAATTTTTGCATTAAATAGTTTCCGTCATCTCCATTATGGTTGATTTTCTTTTGTGTCTGATCTGTCAACAAGTAAACTCCTATATACATAGTCTTCCAAGCCGTCCTCAAGTCTTTTAGAGTCTTTAATATGCTGAGATAGACATTCTAAATTAATGTTTATTTTATTTAGCATCGGTTATACTATCTCATGTCAGAGTATCTAATACTCAACACTACTTTGCCACTACTCTACACCAACCTTATATCTTTTACTACATCTCAATAAAAAGACTAGTCGCTGTTTTTCAGCCTTAACTTTTATATCTAATTCTGCCATTATCAAACAAAACCTGTTCTTAAAAAATGTCTGGTACTTTATGAAAAATCTAATCCATTTAGTCTTTTTTCTATCTTGCTTAAACTCTAAACCATTTAACCTGAAAATTCTAAATAGATTTTCTGACTTCCCGGTATAATAACTGATCAACGTGATATCTGAACTTTACAAAATATTTAGGTTAGTACCACAAAATCATTTTAACAGCTGATCTCGTAACTAGTGTCCAGCCACAATGCCTCAGGTGATTTAGGTTTTTGTCCCCACAGGAAGTGGATCTTTGACTCCCCTGACTCCCATCAACATGCAAGAAGGGAGGCCCGTTACGGGTCAACCAAGCAACTTTATAGATACTAGCTCCACAGCATTACCATATCAAGCAGGTGTGTACACTAGCGCTCCAGCAGACTCCTGTGAAAATTAACTGACCACCAGATGGTGATATGAACTGTTACTAGACAGTCTGTTTATATACTGATTCAGTATAACAGTAAAGATAAATCTCCTCTTTCAAAGCTGAAGTTTTAGTATAATTCAAACGTAATATGTAAATATGTCGTTTATTCGTTATAATTTTCGAATATAACTTGTAATAAAAATATTTTGACAGTTTTTTTTATCTTTCAATCAAATATGTATAATACGTCTGTGTAATTTTTAAGATGATTTATTGTTGTTATTTCGTACGTACTTTATTCTAGGTTTACTTGTATTATAAAAATCAGGGCACTATGTTAAACAAACAATACCAGAAGAAATACTCAGTTATTAATAATTTTTGAAAATAACTTTTTGAAATGTTTCGTATAAAAAGCCTTTGTTGTTGTTGTGTGTTTGTAGAACGTAACTATAAGAACACGTTTACAGTTGCGCTGTTTACCGTAATTTATAGCACGCGACCTCCAGGTGACTCAACGGTAAGTATGGGGGCTCGTAGCTCTAAAAATAGAGTTTTGATACCTGTGATGAGCACAGCATAAATAGCTCATTGTGTACATTGTGCTTAATAACAAAAAAATATTACAGATGTCTTTTTCAAATTTAATATTTCATTATGAAGCCAAAATGATTATTATTTTGTAATATTTTGATTTTTTTTTCAAAAATATATTTTTATTTTTTTACTTTAAATAGTTTTAGTTAAGTCCATGTGCACTTATATTTACTGTTTTCTTCGGAGAGGAATGTGCGGTGGCGGTGTCAAAGCCTGGGTGTGGGAAAAATTCTAACCCGGTTGTCTGTGTCTTTCGTATGAGTTTACTAACAACTTGAGACCTTACACTATGATGTACGAAAAATAATGACCTAGTTTATTTAAAAGCTAAAGCTTTTTACTTGTATTCGTAACTAAATTAGGAATCTCGATGAAAACATTTTCGTTCTGCATTTATTGAAACATATGTACTTTTATACTATACTGTTGTGAGTATAGTTTGTATCTTAATCATATATATATACACTGAGTGGTCACAAGTAAATAGACACCTAATTTTTCGTCATTTAACTGATTTATGCTAACTAATCTGTGTTCACAGAGCACTATATAAATGAAATTATCTTGTGCTACAACATGCCTAGAACTCAATGTTCTCTCGAATTGTCAGATTT
>NW_013665717.1:562037-567126 GCF_000517525.1 Limulus polyphemus
CTCCTGACATGAACTCCCCATCGAAAACCTCTGGGCCACACTCGACCGGCAAGTCAAGAAACAACCAAAAAAAACCAACTTCGTAGAGCGATCTACTCCAAGTTTTGAAGCAAGAGTGGGCAAAAATCCCACAATCTAAAATTGACGAGATGATTCTCACGATGCCCCAAACGATCAACGAACTCCACGAAGCGAAAGGAAGATCTACTAGATATTAATTAAATTATAAATATATCAATTCATGTGAATATGACTGAAAAATTTCATTTTTTTCTGAAAAGGTGGTGTCTATTTACTTGTAACCACGCTGTGTATATATATACATAACTAACTATGCTGTCTTGTTTCTACCCCTTTTGTTTTCAACAGTTGATCTGCATCTTTCTTGCTTTACTTCGTTTTCATTAACAGCTAACAAGTGTGTTTCCTAGTAGTTCATTATTTTTGGAAATTTTAGTTTGCTAATGAAAATAGGAATGAGAAACGCAATCGGCTTGATGCTGAAATGCCAAAATTTTGAAAATTTATTAATCTTAGTTATAAGTGCTTGTTAAGTCTAAAAAACATTAACAATACTTTGTGTTAGTGTATTGTTAATATTGTTAATGTGTTAATGCGCTTATCTGAATAGTTTTGTCCTGTTAGTTATCGTCCTCCTAATGTCGTTAACCCCCATGTACAGAATTATTGTAATAAAATTGATTTTTTGCCCTTTTTCTCAATGTATGTAGGATTTACTAATCACAATTTGCACGAAGTCTAATTCTGTTTCACCTGTTTATCCTTTTACAACTAACCTGTAGATAGCACCCTTAGTTTTATCTTCCTTTGCGCAGCCCTCACTTTAATCGTTTCTGTTTGCATGTGACGTAGTGATGACGTATTGTGACGTCATACCCTCGCATGTTCTTCCACTAGGCGGTAGTGATATTGAAAACAGCCCATCTCCAGCGAAAGCAGACACGCCTACCTCGCCGTCTTTCACCATACTGCAGCCAATTCAAAATACATCATTTAGTGGTGGTACAAGTGGTTCATTTGATTCCCTCAACAGTTATGGGCAATACCCAGGCAAGTGACGTCGTTATCGCAGCGCCCTCTCTTTATTCTGATTTTTAAATTCTAGTTTTAATATTCCTGGGCAGTGTAATTAAAATTAACTTTTAAACGACATAAAATGATAATCAAGTTTTGTTTCCTGATGAAATGGAACATAATTAATAATAATTTAACCATTATTCATTCTTTCTCAGATATTGTTTATATAACTTTGCTATACATATATGTTTTTATAATTACATTTTTGTTTCAGTGTACCAAACATGAGAAGATTTAAATCTATTCCACTGTAAAGTGAAACAGGAAGGAATCCTCAATAGTCGCTGCAGTTGAAATTATTTTAGGCAGGATTAGAGTAAATTAATATATGAGACCTTTATTTCCTTTTTATGAGCTATATTTTTGTGCGCCAGCAATACCAAGCGTAGGACGCACGTATACCCGATTCGATTTTATGACTCACCAGGATCTCTACCAGGTTATCCTCAAATTGAAATTCTTTTAGGCAGAATTAGAGCAAATTAATCTATGAGACCTTGGGCGTGGTCAAATACATCAATCGAAAGGGTTTCACCTCTTGAGTCCAAAACTGTAATTAGATCTCAAACCGGTCAAGAGATGAAGCTATGAGCTAAAAATTTTACTTGAAAAAACAGCTTAGAGCCATGCTATGAGCCGTTATGCCGCGTCTAAAAGAATAGGGTGCTAAATCTTCCTGGAGTACTAGGTAGCTTCAAACATTATTTCGCATTATGAAGGAGGAATACAAAGGTGTCCTTTAAATAATGTATATATACAGTATTGGAAATAATTATGGAATTAAAGGATAAAGTGAGTATGTAATGCAAATTACACGGGATAAAATAATGTATTTTGTGTGAAAATTAAATGCTGCCTAATGCAGTGGTGTGTTGACATCCCACAATGTGATTGGGTGTCAGACAACCAGCCTGAAAGTGCCAAACCAGTACAAGGCCTAAATAGTACAGGCAGTGATACGATTGTAGTGTTTTTTTATCTCTCAGCATAGCTCTTCTCGGACGTCTTGAGTTCACACATTATGCCACACCTAGAAGCCACGTGATTTAGTTACTCATTCCCGAGTTAATAACTCAAATCTGTGCCAACTCTCAATGACTCAACATTTCTTCATTTTAAAATTACCAAATTTAGCTAGCGGATCGAAGAGAAACCACCGTTTTTGAGCACCCCTGGTTATCTCTTTGGAGGCTTAGATATTTAAAACCAAAACAACTGCCAAGATTGGATTGGTTTGTATAGTTTGAAAGCTCTTGATGAACAAGATAACTACGGGGAAAGAAAGTAAGTAAACACGACAAGCGTGTAGAAATCAAAGCGTAAGCTAAAGAAAACTACTCCTATCGAGTGATCGCAATCCATCTTCACGTTTAACCAGTGCTATAAGCAAGACCCTGAAGAGGGTTCGCGAAATTGGTACTGCTGACAATATATGTGGTCGAGGAAGAAAACCCAAGTTACCCAAAAGTGATTTAAAGTTCCTCAAAGAAAATTCTCTGCGAAATAGTAGAAATTTTGCGAATGACCTTGCTGCCAGAACATGTTTTAACGTGTCTTCAAGAACAGTGGGATACTTATTATCCCAAAATGGTCTTGTAATTTCTCAGAAACCTTTGTTGAGGAGAGAAAACAAAACAAAAAAGGCTTCTATGAGCTACAGAAACGAAACAATGGGACGATCAAAGTTGAAAAAGTCCACGTTTGAGCTGTTTGTCGATACTCAACGGCAGTTGGTTTGAAGAGGAACGGGAAAGCTGTTTAACAGCTAGTGTTCAACAGCTACAGTAAAATATGGGGGATAAATACAGTTGTAAGGCTGTATCTCATCCAAGAGTGTCAGAGACTTACATAAAATCGAAGATACCCTAACTGCCGACAGATACATGCAGGTACTCATACACCATGCCATTCCGTTAGTAACGCATCTCATTGGACAGGATTTCATCCTTTAACATGAGAATGACCCCAATAATACAAATAACGTAGTGAAAACGTATTTGTACCGCAAAGAAACTGGTGGAACACCCACAAAGATGTAGTGGCCTTCACAAATTCCTGATATGAACATCATCGAGGCCATATGAAGTTATATGGATGCTGGGGTTACATGGATGAAGAGAAAGTTAAACGGCAACCAAACAACTTGAGTGAATTGTCGAAAGTGTTACAGGATATTTGGAACAACACTCCACAGTTCTTCATTGACAAACTGTACATGAGCATGAAAGCACGATTTCAAACTCTATACGAAGCAAAGGGCTCACATACCGAATACCATTGTTCTGAACAATGTATTAATTTGTCTTTGTATATTTTCTCTCATAACACATTGTATGTGCATATTTTCTTAATATAGTTTGCATTATATACTTACTTTGTCCACCATTTACATATTTATTTCCACTACTGTATATATATATATATATATATATATATATACAGTGCTGGAAATAAATATGGACACCCAATCACATTGTGTGATCTCAACATAGCACTACATTAGGCACCATTTCATTTTTCACACAAAATATATCATGTCGTCTTCCCCACCTAATGGCATCTAAAGCTCCGTTCTTCTTGTCATAAATTTAACTAGTTTGATTAGACCTGACATAAATAAATATTCTTGTTCTCAAAGTTCTTACCTAACTCGAGCAAATATCGAACATGTTCCATGTTGAAATTCATGCTCGAACGAAGAAGAAAAAGCAAAAAGGGTTAAATCTACTAAAAAACCTAATGGTCTCAAACATTATTTTTGCTGGAGAACACGCATGAATTTATTAACAAAATTTGCGCCAAGTTGTCTCCAACGCTTAAAGAATACAAACAACATGGAAAAATACCATTTTGAGTTGTAATATATTTTTACCGTTATGTTGTTTGAAGAAAAAATTAAATTATAAGAATAAATCGTGTTGAAACTTACTTTAGACTTCAGAAGAGTGGAAAAGACTTATGTTAATTTTAACTGTTGACATTCGAGTTTTTTTATTGATATTAACTTCCTATCAGAACAAGATCAATATTACAAATCCACCTGGTAATTGGTATAGCTAACTAAACATACTTTTCTTAACTGATTTATAAAGATTAGAATGAATTGTTTCGTTAGTTCGGTACATTGAGGTAATATATGATACTTGAAAGGTTAGTAATGTGTCTTCTAGAAAGCTTTCCATCTAGCTATGTACGAAGACAGGTGGTATTTGTCTATCTAAGAACCAGTTATGCTTTTGACATGGATATAATATGGATATGTAATTGTGCATTATTTAACAAAGACATGGAATAAAGCTGTTTTGAGTGATGTTCTATTTTATTTTTGAATGTGACCAATCTTGACAAGTAACATCTCTTAGTAAGTGTAGGATCTTTCTATGCTTTACAATTCCATAAAATATATAAATTTTCAAATGTTTCAAAGTCACGCCTACCTACCATAAAATCACATGCTTTATGAACCCGCTTCTATGTATTTATCTGTAGATTGGTAGAGAGAGAGAGAGGTAAAGATTAGGAAGGTAAAAACATGCGCAAGTTTGGAGTGAAAATAAGCCTTGTTTATTGTACTGATAGTCTACTGTTTCTCTTTTCTAGTGGTGGGAACTGGTGTTCCGGGAAACGAGTATAACTACACATCACAGTACTCTCAATATCCATCAGCCGCTGCATATGGAGCTTATGGCTATGGGCCAGGTGGAATCCTAAGTACGTTGCTTTTAGCTAAATAATTTTCTCTCACCTTTTTTTTTTCATATAACGAAGACCTAGTGTTTGGATATTTTCTGAAACATTGTTTGCAGATTAAGATTATACAATACAGAAATAATTCAGAAGCACAAGCGATTAAAAATTGTATATTTTATACCCCGACGTTTCGATTATACACTTTTATCAAGGGCCTGTTGTACGGGCACTTTTTCAAAATATTCGAAACTGTAGCTTCTTGATACAGACCCCCCCCAGTGGCACAGCGGTATGTCTGTGG
>NW_013665717.1:568126-590889 GCF_000517525.1 Limulus polyphemus
CGATACCCGCGCTGGGCAGAGCACAGATAGCCTATTGGATAGCTTTTTGCTTAACTTCAAACAACTAAACTGAACACGTCAAAAGGACTTCAATTTGTACTGCATCAGCTAAAACACGAAAAAAAGAAAAAAAAGCAGATATTCCTTAATAAAACCTTTTTTGCTTTAACCCCTTTTGTTATTGATCTCTTTCCCTAAATGTATTCTAAACATATACCAAAAACTTGTTTTTATTTTTCTGTGCTTTATCGTGTTTTAAGAACCATCTTAAAATATTCATATTTTTTGTTATATTCTAACTTAATTGATTTACCGACTTGTCATATGACTTTCTTATTGTTTATCAACATCGTGTTAATATAAATATATCTTTGTCTTATTTTTTATTAAAAGCTTTATTAACCTGAAAAATATGTTGTTTTTTTATTTTCTTTATATAGACTCATCCTATTACTATACTCACAGTGCACGACCAGCATCATCGAACGTCCCTGCATTGAGTGACCTTTCAATCAGTCCAAACGCCTTTAAATCAGAAAGATGCTAGTTTATACCAATACCATGAGTTTTTACTCTACTTTCCATAAGATGTCATTGGTGAAAACAACTACAGCCCTCTAGTGTCATGTTTTATTACTCGATAAATAAACTCTTCCAAAACAATGAAACGGGCTTGGCCAAGACCCACGATAGGCGCTCTACCTCTACCCCTAGACTAAGTCATTCGCATCCAAAGTATTGAATCCTTAAAAAAAAAAGGAAAGGAAAGGAAAGATATAATATTGTATAGACGTTTAAGCTTTCTGCTGCCTAACGTGCAGGTCATGGCGTTGTAGAAGCAATGGACCATGATGCTTTCATTATACGCGTAACGACTCATGGGAATGCTTCGGAACTTGTGCTGCAAAGGATGTACATTAGAGGTCATTGAACCCTCGCATATTCATAATGAAATTATGGTTCTCTAAATATAAGAATTATAATGACCAGTATGTTTTTTCCATGCTCATTCAGATTTTTAAAAAAATCATTATCTTTAATTTACATGCATTGAAACCAAAGATGATTTATTATTCACGTTATACTTTCCTATACATTAGGATATGAAATTATAGAAAATATCTTATTTCATCCTCCACTTAATATTATTCCTTTTTGTTAATGAAATTGAATGTGGCTCATACTACGTTTAATCCATAATGATTCTAATATTTTTATGGAAGTGAGAAATACCAGGTTCTAAAACAGATGTTCTATATTTAAACCTGTAGAATACAAAACACCATATATTGTAAGTGACACGATTGATCTGATTATTTTGAAATATCGTTATTATGTAATCTTGAAAGGGTATTTTTATATTTGAAAATAGTTATCTCTGTCTAGAGTCCATGCTGAAACAAATATAATGTTTGTATAGAATAGTCACACTTTTTATAGTCATATTTATATAGAATGTTGTGCGTAAAATGCCCTCTATATTCTGCACATCGGAGGTCACATACTTTGTTATATTTATAGGAACGTTCCAATTATATAGATATCAAGTATTGACTATAAGAAATATTCGACGTTTTTTCTTCTTATTATTATTATTTTAACACAGTTTACATATTATACTAACGCATTAGAACAACAGTTTTATCGCAATACATTAGTTCAAAAGTTTTGCAATGTGTTAAGAAGCTAGATAATATTTAAGACAAAGTTTATAAAGGATTTCCAATAATTCTCACGTAATAAGAAACATCACTGGATTATTAGTAAACAGAACCGACTAAGAACAGATCCAATTAGTAGTATTAGAATGGAGCAGTTTCGAACTAGGCTGATTTATCTTTGACACTTTATGGTGTAGCTATCGCCATCTATTGGCATACGAAATTATTGGATATACAATATTTTAAATAGTATAGTTTTTACAATATGAAATAAAAATATTCATCATCAGATTTTGAGAAAAGAATAATCAGTTTACGAAATAAGAGAAATTTAAATAAGCCTTAACTATCATTCAGATGGTGTTAACTCAGAATAATGTCCGAATATTTTTTTATTCACCGTGTCTTTGTCTTTTCTAATTAGTAGCTTGATAAGAGGAATTTCTAGCATAGATTATGTGTTTTGAAAATACTCTCTGTATAAATTTAAAACATTAATATTTTCGTACTTTCGCTTTACTATGCATACACTTTTCTTAAAAGCTATAGGCTTTGTTACTCGTACATTAGTACCGAATATTTAATTGAATTTGTTTAGATTTTATATAACATTATACGTTCCTATTTATGCAGATGACAGCATTGCATGGGTCTCAAGAGATGTCACTTGTGTGTTTAATAGATAAACAATAACCTACATTACTTACTGTATATATATATATATAAAAGAACATAATCAAAGTCAAAGGTTAGCACTTTACTTAATTGGTATATAAATAATTTTCCTTCCTGACGAGCTGATCACGAAGTTACTTCGGATTTGTGACACACATTTCTTAGAGAGTACATGTTTCACATAGTTTCAGTGATAAGTTGTACAATAACTAAGCACTGTTCATTCTAAAGCGTGAAGAGAACAAGGTTTTTAGATAAATACGAGATTAAATTGTATATATATATCGCTTTATTGTCATTACTCACGTGATACTATATATCACTGTTGCTTCACTCTAAGAAGCTTCAAGTTTAGGATAACAAAGTTCTTTTAAAGAAGAAAATTAGAATATTACGCGGAACTTGTCTAAGGTCTAGCACACCTAAAGGTGGTGTAGACTTGTGTAAATTTTATGTATTAAATTTGTTATAAACGTATGAACTATAAAAAAATCATTAACTCTAATAACTTGGAGTAGTCAAGTTTTCAGACCCTCTGATGCTTCAAGATTGTATTTCTATTATCAGTGTCACTAATATGAGTCAGAAGATTTGCTTAGAATTAAATTCGTTTTGTTAAAAAACGAGAAAGACTCATGCAGAAGAGAAAATAAGAAAGATACCTCAAGATAGATGTTATGTCCGAGTTCCCCAACTCTACAATAGTGATTGACGATTAAATATAGACGTGGGTATTGTGTTTATACACTTGCTTTTATATATGTATAGAACTCTGTAGAAAAAAATCAGAGTAGTCACACGCAAATATATATAAATACACAAATCAATTAAACGAGATAAAATGTAATCCATATTGTAAAATCAAAGCTAATCGAAACTTTGAATCTTCCAACATTGTGACAATTCCTTTTGACTTAAGGATTATTTGAGAATCAGTATATTATATAAACAGTCACACATGCTGTGGCAGATTAGCAGTTACTAAACGAGACCTGTAGGTCTAGTTGTATGTATTATTTACATAAGTTTCATGACGTTGTAGTTTAATCTTTCTGTTACATATATTGTGGGTTATTACAGGTTATATATACATATTCAGATTCTTTCCAGTGTGGATAGTGCTAGATCAGATTTTTCTACTTTCCATCGACGTAGTTTATTCTACAGGTATGTGTAAATGTCATATGCTCAAATATTGAAGATAATAAATACGGTTGTCTACAAATAAATGAATGCAGCTATTTGATTGATGATTATAATTTGATTATTAAAAAGTTTGTGGTAGTTTGATAATTGATACTTTCAACCTTTTTTTTTTTTGCACCTTTTGCGACACATGGACTAAAAGGCTAAGTCAGAGACCACACAGTTAAAATATAAACATCCTTGACTGAAAACAGTTTACCAAAGGGAAGATAACCAGTCAGCTACATCCGCCGACTATACGGCTACTTTAACTGAATAGCGAAATTAATTGTCACGATTATAACGAGCTTCCTTCCTAAATTACCTGAAACTACGTAACTTGTTTTGTAGTATATCGCGGCTCGAACCTCGGCCTTTACATCTACGCCATGTCCAGCCTGTATAAACAAACAGTTGTAGTAATGACTTTATTAGTGCTACATATATCTAACTAGCAAAGCTGACAAACATTAAAAATATATTTAGAAAATCAAATATCATTATAAAAAAATATTTGTTACAAAAGGTATATAATAATGTATATATATATAAAAATGTGCGTTGGTTCTCCGAGTAGAGTTATTATATCTCTGAATAACATGGATGTCAGATATGTATATATCTCTGAATAACATGGATGTCAGATATGTATATATCTCTGAATAATATGGATGTCAGATATGTATATATCTCTGAATAACATGGATGTCAGATATGTATATATCTCTGAATAACATGGATGTCAGATATATATATATCTCTGAATAATATGGATGTCAAATATGTAGACTGCTGCATTTCGAACTATGTAAGAAAATGAGACAATGAAAGCCAGTGAGGTTAATTCATCCGTGAATTTTTACTGGAAAGACTTTTTCTCTTCTGGAGTTAAACACCGCCATGTTTATCAGCACATCCTTTTCTTTTGAAGTTATCAGTAACATTAAGTTTATATTTCTGTTTCGTTACCATTGCATCATTCCCTAGGATTAGGATCATGTTAAACACATGGATTGAATTTGTTGTTATGGTTTTGTGAACACTAATAGCGTTATTAATTCGCAAGTAACTCACGATATTATGTATTCAAATAACTACTGACTACATTCGTTTCTGTATAAGGGGTTTCACTAAAAGTGATCAATCTTATTAGGTTTGCTCTGATATGATGTTCTAAGTAAGGACATTAATGTTTATCAGAATAATGTGGAAAGCAAATATGAGTTTTTGTATTGCTGAAAATACATACAAATCTTAACCTGCATTGTCTAGGTCCTGGTGAGAAATGCATATTACTACCAGCTGTATTTGTCTTAGTTCTAGTAAAAAATGAGTGTTACTACTTGCTATATTGGTTATGGTTCTGGTGAGAAATGCGTGTTACTACCTGTTGTATTTGTCTTGGCACTAACAGAAAATACACACTAATTACTCCATACATATTTTTTCTTTTGCGTACTTTACATCTTATGAAAAATATATCATCCTTTGCTGACAATCGTTCTTTGAATGCAAATGACTTATAAAAGAAGTAAAAACATTCAACGTTTAGAAATGTATAATAATTGATTGTATAAATTAAAAATAAAATATATAACTAAAAACTCTACATGGTTCAGTATAAAACGTTCCACCATCTTCAAGAGATCAGAAGGCTTCCTGAAGTTGGTGAAGCTTTTCTACCGAAACATTTAGAGTTTTCAATTGTATATTTTACTTTTAAATCATATAATAAAATATTGTGCATTTTTAAGCGTTGAATGTTTTAACTCATTTAATGAAATATTTGCACAAGAGTGGTCATAGAATATATTGAGAATGACTTAACCATGAATTTTTGTGTTTTTTCTCTTCGTCCAAGTTTCAAACAGCTCGACGACTGATGCTTATCTTAGTTGTAGTAGAAACATATCAGTAAGGTATTCTTATTTGTGTTTTAATGGAGAACATTGTTGTTTTTTTTTGTTGCCTTTGTTTAATATAACTAACCATAATTACATATCAAGTATTCATACATTTTAAATTGTATTTAAGTCTATATAACACGATGACTTTTTGTTATTTTAGATGTATGTAAATATATTCTTTAATACTTCAATATCTAAAATGGAAAATATATTATTCATTTTCCTTCATTAATTCCTCATTCTGATATATTCTGGTGTATGTTTTCTCTACCATTTTGACAGGCAGTTTAACATTCAAATCACATGTTGCACTTTTTTAAAAATATCTAATTCTCTCCTTCCATCTTTATAAATCTCTAAAGTATTTTTCCCTCAATTCCTTAAAGTTTCAAAGATTTTCAATTAAACATACTTTAGAATGCATCTATAACCTTCCTTGCGTAGAAAGCCCAACTTTTGTCTGGACTCGTATTCCACTAAGTTGTTTATTTTCTTTACTTTCTCATGGACCATCGATGTTGTTGGAAGCCTGTCTTTGGCCTTGCATCCGCTTTCTCTATAGATATAATGAAAATGCTTTGTTTAAGTTTATAAGTGACTGGAGACTACGTTCGCTCTGTTCTCATCTATGGGATAACCAATGACATCGGTAATATGCTATCTGTAAGAATTGACCCTATTCGATCAAATATATAGCGGTTACTTCTTTCAGTCTTGAGACAGAATATCTCCAGAGTAGACGAAAAATTCACAAGTCTCTATTAGCTAGTGAACGCTGTCAATCGTTCGGTGCACTCGTGAATTTTGATTTGTTTGGTTGGAAATAAATTTTGATTTTGAAATTGCTTATAAAATATCTGTTCTCTTTAATTCAACAATGGCAATTCAGAAATTCATTTTAATTCTTCAATACATTTCTTTCCGTTCCTCCCGTTATCAACAGTTATTACTTGGATACCACATTTTTCTTAAGTTTCTGTGATATTTCCATCCCCGGTGGGACAGCGGTAAGTCTACGGACTTACAATGCTATGTCAGCTTAGCTTGAGCCCGATTCTTATTACATAAAGGTTTTTTTTCTCGGCCTATTTTTACAGAAGGTCAAACAAGTTCTATTTCTTACAACAATCAATACAAATTGATATTAAGTTTCTCTGATTAATTTCTCAAATTCCTTGTTCATCTTTAATCTCCCCTCAAGTAAATCGAACACTACATTTATATCATGCATCTTATATTCATTTGATTGTAATAAAAAAAAACAGAAATACACAGTATTAATAATAACGAAGTAAAAAGTAAAATGATTGCTGCCAGTTGTCGGTGGTTCGGAATTAGGGACAGTGCCACACTACCTAGCCTGTTTACAGAGAAATGTGCTACAGTGGGACTCAATAACTGGAGGAAGGGGAATCTGTGTTTTGACAGGTGTTAAACTTCTCTCACGTGTTTATAAGTTTTCAATCACCAATACCAAACCGTTATATTTTTATATATTTCTTCCTTTATCTTGACTGATCTCTAAACCTTCATAAGTAGATTGTTCCATAAATTGATTCAGAGTTGGAATTATTAATTATTTAAATCCAATATTTCTTATTATGATAATAATAATACTTCTTATTATGATTTATTAATTAACTTATTATACATACTATATATATATATATACATATCTTTATCCTCTTTATCAAAATCATCTGGAATACTATTTATTTCCTCAACCAAATTCAAAAATCACTAACTGTGTAACATTTTTTATTTTCTTTGTCGCTGCTACCCTTATTTTTTTTGGTATGACATTCTATAATCAGAGCCATTACACTTTTCTTTGCTTGCTTAAACTTTTAAGTTCATTCGACCATGCGTTTCTAATTAACTAAAAACGAGTGCATCAAGCATCTAAATTTGTGATTAGATCATTTTTACATCGAGGCGCTGCATAGTGGTTAGCTTGCCAGGCTGCGTATCGGAAAGTCCAAAGTCCGCAGCGCTATTCTGCATTTACAGTCATGGGTGCAATATTACGGTGACAGTCATTCTTAGTTACTCAGTTAAAACTTGGCGACGGAAGGTTCTGCTGGTTGGCTGTATTTTCTCTGATCATTAGTTCAAACTTAGCGACGGCCATACTTGAACTCTAGGAGTCTCTAACAAGATCCTTTCTTCCTTCCCCCCTTCATGCCTCTCACAAGTGAACACTTTAGATTCAATTACTAATTTACTTTTATTGGAGTTTTGATATAAATCGGACCACTAAGATTTAACTAGTTATCATCTTGAAAACAAAAACAATTACTCATTTTCTAACGTCCTCGGTGTCCTTAAAAACTTAAAGTTTAATTACACAATTCATGTGCATTTCATCCTTTTCACAGTCAGTTTGATATTGTTTCTAAATTAATATAATGATTTAGCTGCAATGTTTCTTCAATAGAAAGTTATAATACACATTTCTCAACAATATCTATCCCATTAGATAAACGTAACTCTATGTTTCGAATACCAACTGATAAACTATTGTATGAAGAATATTCAAGGATTTTGAATCAAACAATCAAACATTCACCTCAATAATAAGATATAATGATATGATGTTCTGTACTTCATATCAACGGAGGTTTGTATTTGACAAATCTTTGGATAATTTCAGATTTGAGAGAAGTCCTCTGGATTAGAGCTTCCAAGTTTCATTTACACATCTTTTATAGATTCAATTATAACGAAGAGCTGAAATCCAAGTAAGATCCTTTCTTTTCACAACTATTTATCACAAATTCCCAAATGTAGCACGAATCCTTGTAGTCCTATAAGCAGCACCGTGGATTATATCGGGATACCTGTTAATTTCTGCATTGTACTTAACAATGTGGAGCTAGTCCACCACGATTGGATAGTTTGTAGCATTAACTTCAAGTGCAATAGGGCATTGTGTATCAGGCAACGTTATTTTTGTAATTTTTTCTAATGTTGAGTTGATGTTAGTGAGGAAAATCTTTTTTATTATGGGTTTCCAGAACTGACCATAAAGGCTCGATAACGTTTAAATTTGATGACTGTGGTGACCAAGTTAGGCGTCCAAGCTCTTCCTCACGTTCTTTGATCCAATGGCACAGCGGTATGTCTGCGAACTTACAACGCTAGAAATCGAGTTTCGGTACCCGTGGTATGCAGAGAAAAGATATTCCATTGTGTAGCTTTGCGCTTAACTACAAACAAACTTTGGTCCAGTCTTTAATCATTTCAGCAGTATCAATTGGTGTATTGTTTTTCCGAATCAGACCAGTTCCATTTTGAAATAAAGTGTCCATTATAGCGTGAATCTGGTCTGCAATAAGGTTTAAGTGATCATTTACTGTCTTTTCATCTTTCAGTGAGATTAAAGGCCCTAAGCTATTCCAACAAAAACTACCAATGCCATCATAGGACCTCCATCGTGATTAACTGATAGCACATATATTCAGAGTTATAAGCTTCTTTTGTTTTTCACCATGCAAAAACATGCCATTTGATGGAAAAAGTGATGATGATTAATTTGATCAAATTACATTCTTCTTTAGATATTCGATCCAATTGTTCTTGACACCATTTTACTTGATCTTTCGCATTTTTTTCCTCTTGTTAAAGGTTGCTGAGTGACAGTTCTAATATGACAACCACCTTGTACATTTCCATTGGAGTTATTTCGAAGGAGATTGGCTGCTTTTCTTAAACTGTCTAGGGTTTTTCAAATAACTGTTTGTTTGTTTGTTTGTAGTTAAGCACAAGGCTACACATTGGGTTATCCGTGCTCTGCCCATCACGGGTATCGAAACCCGGTTTCTAGCATTATAACTCCGCAGACATACCGCTGTGCCACTGGAGGGGGAGGGGTAATTTTCAAATAAAATAAATGTAATAGAGCCAGTGCTTACTCTGTCAGAGACAAGTAAGTCTGGAAGAAATTTGGAGGTGTAATGCAACTTAATATTCTGGTATGACTTATGAAATCTGTTTTCACAAGTATGAATAAAAATAATTTCATTTAGATATTTGTAGATCTTTTGTATACATAGTTCAAATAACTCTCCCCTTTTCTGTAAAAAATTGTGTTCATTTGCTTATAAGTGGGACTTACAACGCTAGAAACCGGGTTTCGATACCAGTGGTGGGCAGAGCACAGATAACCCATTGTGCATCTTTGTGCGTAACTACAAACAAACACTTTGCTGATAACTTTGCCGGTTATTATTTAGAGGTTAGCGAGTTGGATTGTGAATCCAAGCGCCTATGGTTCGTGTCCGATTGAAACAGAATTACGCTCTGCACAATAGAAAAATAGATGTTCATGAGGACCAGAAAACTGTGATTTAAAAACCAAATATTTTCATCTTAGATTCATCTTAATTTATTAAACACATGTTGAAATAAAATACCTCAGGAATATACAAGAAGGGCAACGAACTGCTTCTACTTCCAAATAGCTACTTTAATGGGTTTATTTGAAACAATTCAAAACCATGATTATTATTTTTTTTTACAGATAACTATTGACGTCTAGATCTCACAGCGGTGTTCATATAGATACACACACACACATTAAACATATAGACACACATATAAACATAAATACGTACCTGCAGACACGTAACGTTAAAGAAAAAAACAGGAAAATGTTCCATTTACAAATGGCAGCAGTAATGTTGTATTAACGGGTGTGGAATCTTTATTCTTCATAGGTTACCAGGTGTGTAATCTCTATTCTTTTTCGGTGTTTCAGCTTTCTATAGAAACCCAAACCTACAATATAATATGAAAAATGTTCAATTTACAAATGACAGTAGTAATGTTGTATTAACAGGTGTGGAATCCTTATTCTTCATAGGTTACCAGGTATGTAATCTCTATTCTTTTTCGGTGTTTCAGCTTTCTATAGGAATCCAAACCTACAATATAATATGAGAAAATGGAAATCGTGACCGCATTTGCTGTTGCTACAGGGTCAGGTATGCAAAAAAAAAGTATAGAATTCATAGCAAAGAATGTTAGTATATATAAAAATGGTAGTAGAATCCACTTAACATCTTAGAAAAATGGCTTATAAAATCCCTAGCAATAATAGGACTTGTTAAATTTATGGTAAGATCAAATGATGCAAGTTTACCTTACGGCAAGTCCTAACATACATAGCAGACACGATTCTGTATTTTCTGAATTTTATATATCCTGGTAAGATTAATTCAATGATTAATCGTTTCACTTCTTGTGATTAATCTCAACTCAGTATTCGGTAAACAATGAAATAAAGTGAGATCGTTTCTCTTCTATTTAATAATATATCAATAAAGCAATATTCGGTTTCTTAACACATATTAAAGTTTAATTTACATTATACTTCCTGGTTGAAAATGATATATAACTTCTTTTAAACAAGTCGAATGTTGCGGTTGTGTTCGAGAAACATCATGAACTGACATTGGGGAAGGGATGATCTTCTTTCGCCTTCTGGGAACTAAAAGAACAAAGAGGGTGCCATGAATGTTGAAGATGGCAGCATCCATCTCATTCTAGATTCAGTCTAAGCAATAACTCCCCACCCCATCCCCTCGTTACGACTTTAATCCCGACTAGTTTGGGGTCGCCCTGTATTTTTGTAAGCCAAGAGTTTTTACACTCGGGTGGCTGGCCCAGTTGGCAACCTACGTAGGACGAGCATGTTCGGTGATGAACATTCGAACTCGTAACCCTCAGATTGTGAGTCGAACACCCTAACCACCATAAATCTAAGAATAGCAGTAGAGAATAAGCAAGTTTCACGAACATAATTATTTTCTTAATTTTATAGATTCGGATTTAATGCAATAAATTATGCATCTGAATGGCGTATACCTAAACGCATACATCTATGCTACGTACATACTTTTATTTAATATATATATAACCAAATACTCACAAACAGAATCTCTTGATTTTTGAATTTAACTATTTCGAAATCAGAGTTTTGCAGAAGTGAATTGTTTTGTTACAAACATCTTATTAGACTTGTTGTTGAACAGAGAATCTCTTCTATAAGATAGGTACTGTGTAGTTTCAACTTATTCCGAGCACATGCAACGAAGGTCATTACAGCATGGTGTCAGTGGAACCACTCAGAGTCTAAGAAAACTGAGAGCCTTAAGTCAATCCGAGATACAATCTGTAGCTTTCTTAAGCATCTTGTATTACTGTAGTATGTGTTATATCCATTTTTTTATGTTAAGGATATAACTTTTTGACATTGCATATTTTCAGTCAAAATAGGGACGATTCTATTGAAGTTCTTGGCTTCCCCTTTGAATATGTACAAGAATATAGTTTTATTTATACATAGGTGTGGCATGGCCAGGTGGTTACGGTGCTTAACTCGCAATCTGAGGGTCGCGGGTTCGGATCCCCGTCCCACCAAACATGCTCACCCTTTTAGCCGTGAGAGCGTTATAAGTGACGGTCAATCCCACTATTCGTTGGTAAAAGAGTAGCCCAAGAGTTGGTGGTGGGTGGCGATGACTAGCTGCCTTCCCTCTAGTCTTACACTGATAAATTAGGGACGGCTACTGCAGATAGCCCTCGTGTAGCTTTGCGCGAAATTTAAAACAAACAAACAAAACACTTTATACATATTTCTTTTTTCATTTCATTTTCGACAATGATTTATATCGTACGTGCGGGTGTATGTCAGATTTATAATTAAATTGTAAAAGTTAGGATCTGACATTAAAAACATTGATCAGCTTTGATACATTAATATAAAGCCAAATGATTCACATGTTAGAAGCGCCAAAACAAGATAAAGTTATAAGGACTTGAAAATCAACGAAGCTCTTTGTTCCCACCATGCATGTGTTGTTTGTTAGTTGATTCTCATGTCCTTGAAATCGCACACTACACAATTTCCACTTTATGTTTTGTACGACATATCTAGACTGTTACGAATTTTACACTCTAAGGTTATATTTTAAAAAAACTACCAGAAGAGCAGTTATTTTTTCCATCAAAGTTCAATTAAGGGTATAGAAAGCAGCCAAACGTGGACAAAAAAAGAAGACAAGTAAAACCAAGTTGTGAGAACGTTTCCATTCGTCTATCGAGTTAGTAATCGTCCGGCGACGTTTTTCTTTTTTTATTCTCTGTGTGTGTGTGTGTGTGTGTGTCCCTTAGTGTTGTTTTTTTTTTAATTTAACAAACTTCTGTTTGTTTATTTGAAGTTAAGCACAAAGCTACACAAAGGGTTATTTGTGCTCTGCCCACCACGGGTATCGAAACCAGGTTTATAGCGTTGTAAGTCCGCAGACATGCCGCTGTGCTACTGGGGGGCACAAACTTCTGTTTAAAGATAGACAAAAAATATATTACTTGAGGTATAAATTTTCTTATGCTGAAAATTTCTTAGTCAAAGTTTTGGTTCTACTCAGACTTTAAATTATTTATTTGATAGAATACACTAGACCGAAAATAATACAAAATTGTCTTACACTTAACAAAAACATAAGAAGAAAGTCAAACATTTTGAGTAGATTGTCATTTACTGAACTAACTGTAGTAAAAACCATATACGTTCAATGCGTTTTATAGCTTATATCTAGTTTCTTATAGTAGAACAAAACACACTCGATTGAAACCGTGGGTACAAATTGATTCGCGATAGTTGGAATATGGCATGTTATGAACTAATAGGAGCCCCCCCCCCCAGTAGCACAGAGGTATGTCTGCGGACTTACAACGCTAGAAACCTGGTTTCGATACTCGTGGTGGGCAGAGCACAGATAGCCCTTGTGTAGCTTTCTGCGTAATTAAAAACGAATGAACCAATAGGAAAATCCTTTAACAACAGCTTGATTTTCCTTTCTTTCACGTAAAGGATTAGCTCCTTCGAAGAAATTTAAACCTTAAGATTAAATAAACAGATAAAAAATATTAGATAAATATATTTAATAACAGATAACATGAAACTGTTTTCCTCTTATAGTTGTTTTTTATCAACTAAAACATTTTTTCAGTTTTCGTTAAATATGCCGTACCCTTTTTTGTTTATCCAAAAGCAATCTGTTTATATATATATTACGAAAAGTTTACTTTTTAAACGTAGTCAAAGATATTAAATTGTTAGTGGACTATTTTAAGGAAAAATTGAATTAGTGGATTGTGAGCAGATTTCGATAAAGTATGAAACAAGAGTTTACATATACTGAACTAATACACTTGAGAAAAGCTGTATATAATAAAAGCGTTCTTATTTTCGTCGGGATTCAATAGTGTTCTATTGCAGTGAATGACGCATTCGCTTCATAGTTAAAAAATTGAAGTTCAAGTGGTAAAGGTTTAAGTTTCATTTACATGTATGTTTGGCTGCATTAATTTTTTCCTCCTATGCATGCATGGTACAGGTATTTCTGTTAAACGAAACTCTGTTTGAATGGTTTTTCTTTGTTGTTTTGACAGAGAGTCAAAGTACTTTATTCCTTTGGCCTAAATTATTGACTCTTTACGTATCTCCAGTTTTCGAAAGCGGCGTAAGATATAACTCAAATTTTAAAAAATATATTAGTTTTTTACAGCGAAAATTTTTTCCGCAGTATTTTTTCCAGTCACAAATGTTTGTTTATAAAAAGTGATCATAAACTTCAATCAGCTTAAAAAACCTTGATGGGGAAACATAACGTAATTCTGAAGAGTTCTCAACATATTTCTATTGTAGATTTCACGCTTTTAAATTTCAAGATCATATCTCAGGTATACAAATACACAAATAATCAATTAACTCATGAATTTCAACATTTCATCGCTGTAATGAGAATATAAATATGTTGACCAAGAATTCGAAACTAAGCTTAATACAGCCATGTATGAGACGGTTTCAATGTATAGGAACATCCAGAGCATTGTTGTGTTCGCGAAATACATCTATTGGCTTTATTTGTTTGTTTTGCGTATTCACACAAAGTTATATAAGGACTAGCAGTCACTAATTTTGAATTAATAGACCAGAAGAAAGACAACTAGTCAACAGCACGCACCCACCGCCAACTTTTGGTTATAGCTCCAAATTGTGGAGAAAGATTTTACTGAAACTAGATGCGAACTATGAATCTGTGAGTTCTCAGTCAGTAACACTAACCATTCGTCCACGTTTAGTTCCATCTATTGCTGAGGAGTGTATACAATGGATGCTTTTATAGTTATGAAACAAAACGATAGTTTTGTAGCCAAAAACATATATAGGAGAAGATGAAATGGAACTACTGTATCTTTTCTGTTAACATAGTTTGCTCATCATGCATAACATTCATATTACACTTCTTCTTCTTAATTAAAAATAGTAAATATTTCGGTTTATCAGAAATATTATCCACCTATAAAACATGCTTGCAAATTTTTCCAACTTTATCTGTTTTTTATTCTAGAACCACGTGACGTTTTTAAAAGAAAACATGAACATTTTCAGTACCTCAATTTTTTTCTGCAATTTAAAAAACCGGTGCAAATAGTTTTTTCTTTCTCAGTGGTATAAATATGAAGAGGAATGTTCATTGTGCACACTCTTGCAAAATTTGATTGTCAAAATTGTGAAATCTGCTTTAAAATGGCTTTCAAAAGAACCTGTATTTCGCCGCTAAGGGAAGCAACTGCAAAACGTGAGCACATCGAGTACAGCAGCGAACGCTGAAATGCACAATTTCAAAGCGAGCACCTACCACATAGAACCAGAAAATCCTTATTTTATCTTTCTCAAATATATACTAATCCTAGTACCAGCGGCATGAAGAAAATGATTCATTTGATATCTACTTAACTGGGACAGTTACCTACACTTTTTAAAACCTGTTACAAACCAGTGAAATAGTTATATTATTATATTGTAATAATTAATATTATATACTTTTAAGTGAAGAAACCGACAAATGAAAAGAGACTCAGAGACAAGAAAAGTGCTCTATCACCGAGCTATCTCAGTTATGAAATATCTTTTCGCCTATTGTTTTTTTTTTTTTTACTTGAAATACATAATATTAATTATTACGATATAATAATATTACTATTTCACTGGGGCCTAGCGGATTTAAAAATAAATGTAAGTCTGTGATAGACTACATATAATTTAGTCTTTGTACATATTATAACGTAGTATGATGATTAAACTCTTAGAACAAAATAAACAGAAAACTGGGGGGACGACTAGTAAGTACTCTTGGATTGTTCAGTGGAAAAACATTGACCTTATTGGCCAGAGATCCCGTTCCTGGGGTCTCTTTTCACTTATCGTTTTTGTTTTTGTTTTTTCACTTAAAAATATTTAATACTTCTTTTTAAATGTAAATAAATATTTATTCTTGAAATCATTCCGCATCATTAATGGATGAGAAATAACATCGATTAATAAAGAACTACTCTCCTACTCTTCATCTGGTCACTCTCAAATTGGTTAGGGCACTCTAATCGCAATCGGGGGTCGTGGGTTCGAATCTCGTCAGCGAAAATGGCCGCCTCTTCAGCCGTGGGAGCGTTGTAATGTGACGGTTCATCCTTCTATTCGTTGACAGAGAGTATTTCAAGAGTTTGACTGTGTAGTATGATGTTGACTAACTGTCTTCCCTCTGGTTAAGTACTTTTAAATTAGGGAGGGCTAGCGCAGATAGCCCTCGAAAGCTTTGCGCGAAATTCAACAAAACAAGCTCTTATCCCCAAAGTGCATTTCGTACAACTCAAACTCAGAACTAGCTGGAGTATCCGTTCCCTTGACGGAAGTTATGTAAATTCATGATTAAAGAAAGGTTATTTTATGACATCAAAAGTTGCTTCAATTATATGTCATTGTACAAAAAACGCAAAGAACTCCCATAAAAACCGCAAAACAGAAAAGGGGAAGCCGAAAATTTGCATGTATATTTGCATGGATCCAACAAACCTTCATGCCAAATTTGGTGAAGATTTATCAACAGGGCGAAGTAATGGCAAACAACGCAAAAATCGCCCATAAAAACCGCAAAACGAAAAATGCAAAACTGAAAATTTGTATGTACCCCCGCATGGACCTAATGAACCTCCATACCAATTTTGGTGAAGATCCATTTAAACCCTGCGAATTAGTTACATGGACATACAACAGATAACAGACAGTACTATTATATCTATGTAGATTAGCAATATCTTGATCTGCATATTATTTCCCTGTATGAAATGCTAGTCTTCAAAGCTCTAGTAAACAATAATGATTATAGTATAAGTATCTTGGGTTGATGTAACACACATAAATGCTCAAATTCCATCCCAAAACACTTAAGCAAAAAAAAATCCAAAAGTCTTCCTTATTTCAAACAATATATGATATCTCATTAACACAGGAAATTAAAGCAACTTGGCATTACTCACATTGTATCACATTATTCATGTGCTGTAAATTTTGGCTTCTATAAATCATCACTGAGTTACGGTGAACAAAATGTGATTTGGAGGAGGTAAGTTGAATGTAAGTTCAGTTTTACAGCACATTCATAAAATGTTGCAATGTGAGCACAGTTTGTTTGTTTAGTTTTATGGCAAAGTTACTAAAGCTATCGGCCACTATCTCTAATACTGATCTGCCAACCAGATGGAAGGCAACTGGTCGACAGAACCAACCCTTTTTTATCAACAGATAGTGAGATTGACCGTCTCATTTTAACACCTTCTCTCCCCTTCACACATACACGGCTGACAGAGCGAATAAGTTCGACTCTGGGTTTCTATCCCGCAAAACGAGCGCTCTAACTACCACGCCATCTGTCACAGAAAATAACACTGTTTACTTGGTATTCATGCACGAAGAAAAAAAAACAACTTATTAAACCGAATACATCATTCTGTTAGGGTTTTTTTCCACACTCCTTTTAAATAGTGCATTAGTGCCTTAAAACTTCGAACGTATTCACATGTCAATATTTTTGTCTATAGTAAGTATATTTATAGCTCTAACAAATTACACTCGTTTGTTTCTGAGTAAAGTTGAAAACATTTTTGTGAGTAAAAGAAAAGAAAATTATGATGCGTTTTATTTGGTTTAATATAATTTTAAATGTTTTTCTCGCTTCTTACAACACTTCTGGGTTTATATATATATTTATATATTAATGCGTTAAAAATAAATTATATGAATATTTTAACGCATTTCTAAATTCGCAATGACAAACTGTTATATTATATTAAACATATACATACGTAATTTGTATAATGAGACACGTTCTATGGACATCATGAACGATTTATTAGAACAGCAAACAATTTTATCAGATACCTGTAGAAAGATGTGTAATTCAACATTTCACCTATCACAACAAAACCTTACCAAAACATACATAATGACAAAACTTAACATCAAATTATTATAAATAGCGTCTGTAACCTTATTATATCAGTTCATATTAAACATTCAGTACTTGGTTGGTCCTTTTCGTACTCTAATAACGTGGAAAGGCGACGTGGCATGCTGTCAATGAGGTTATTGATGTAACCACCATGATTTCATCCCAATTTGTCACTAGAAGGTGCTGTAACACAGCTACAGTAGCTGGTATAGAGTCGCGGTTAGCCATTTTCTGGGTCAGTTCTGCCCAATAACTCTCAATGAGATTACAATTTGGAGACTTTGCTGGTCATAGCAATCTTGTAACGTCCCCCTGGTCGAGATAATCCTATGCAGTATGCGCACTGTGGGCAGTGACATTGTCATCCTGGAACACAAACATATTGCTAACCCTTGACATAGCATATGGCAGAATTGTCGTCTTCATATTATGCCTGTAGGAGGCGCCATTGGCGTATTCCTGGAGGATATGAAGAGCAGTTTTCCACTATGATGAATAGCTGCCCAAAGATGAGGTAACAGAATATTAATAAAACACCTGGTGGTTCACTTCAGCTTATTTTATTTGTTTTTCTGTAAGTTAATGTGCTTATTAGATAACAACTTATTTATGTTAACAGTTAAACAGTGTAAATAGTTAAATAACCAAGCATCATTGTATTATAAATAATTAAACGTAGGGCAAGTACTGGTTTAAAATTAGTTCTTTAACCTGATTTGCTTTTTAATTTCGTGCAAAGCTACACGAGGGCTATCTGCGCCACCCGTTCCGAATTTAGCAGCAAAAGACTAGAGGGAAGGCAGCTAGTCATCATCACCCACCGTCAACTCTTGGGCTACTCTTTTACCATCAAATAGTGGGATTGACTGTTACATCATAACACCCCCATGGCTTAAATGGGGAGCATGTTTGGTGGGACGGGGATTCGAGCGCACGACCCTCAGCTTGCGAGTCAAGCGCCCTAACCACTTGCGTTAATATGAACTCGAGATGAACAACATCTGAGTTAAACAACTGCGCACTCGTATTACGCGAGTTGTTTGCATAACGTTACACCATCAAACAGTCGGGATTTCAAACCTCAATTTCTAGTAACTTGAAAATATTTTGGACAAGAATATGATGAACTAAATAACAACTGCAATTAATCTATGCATTTGTTTTTCAATACAGTGATACTTTTTGTGACCTGGAACTGTGTAATGGTTTCAAATACTTAAGTTGTACTTTTTTTTTTTTTTTTTGGCAATGCAGGTGAACTTATGTTTTCAACAGTTCTATGGCGTGCAATAATACGTAGTTGAGGCCTTTAATACCTACTGACTAATGAAATGCAATTTGTCAGCAATCTTATTTAGTTTAATTTTTTGACCCAGTAGCTAAACAATCTTGGGCACGACTTATGCTTCCAACCATAACATATGACCTAATAACGAAGGTATCAACCATTCTCGAGCCAGTGGGAAGCCATTAACAATGATTGACACAATAGACTGTATTAAGTATAATAAAAGAGTCTAGGACAACATATATAATCCAAAGCTGGTACTCGTTCTTGTTTATTTTAGCATAAAGCCACATTGAAATATATGAGCTCTGTCCGCTGCGGAGGGGGGGCGAACCCGGATTTTAATGTTGCAAGTCCATAAACTCATCGCTGATCCACCGCTGAACTCCGCAATGGGATTAACACCAAAGCTTTTGAGTGCTCGAGTGCCTTATACAACGTTTCAAATATATTTTATTTTATTATGATTTGGCAAAAGCCATTACGTACGTATTTGATATGTGGAATGTTTTTGTAAGTATTTCAATTAGAGTTTCATATTGAATTTTAACTGTTTAAATGTGGTCCCATAACTACATATATTCATTTCAGCTTTTGTATATGCTGGATTATATAAGCCTATATTATACAAATTAAGTCTTTTCTGGAACATTCAGTTCATGTTCGCTGGAAAATAACTTATTTTATTATAACTCCTTATTTGCATTTGGAATTTCAGTAATATATAAAAAGAATATTTCGTCTTTTGTTTAAAGGTAGTCCTTTGAATTGATCATATAAACGTAACCAATCTTCGATAGTAAATATTATGCGTTTTTTTTCAACGTATATTTATTATATATGTTGAATTTAAAAGAAATATAACCCCTCTCAGTGTCTATGTATTTTGAAGGATGAAAGTGTATGATATGAACTTGTTTTTATTATATATTCAGATGTACGTATATTTCTCGCCCCTTTACAAACATTGTCATTTTTTTATTTACAACATTTCTATAGTTTTATATCTAAACAATTTTATAGAGTTTTATTTTTTTGTAGGCTTAATTCGCCTAAACTTCAAAAAGCGTTGTGCAATATTTCATAGATCACTAAAATATTATTAGACATTAAAAAATAGATAAATAAGTTAGACCTAAAAGGATTGGCTATTTGCGAAATGTTTGTCTAAAACATCTTCTATTTGCCAAAAGTTGAATTTTTCAAAACAGTCTTTTTTAAAAATTTATATAGTTTGCTGAGCATGAAAAGTTTTGTTCTTAAAAATTAAACGTTTAATTTTATCTCTAGCGCCATCTAGTAGTAATAATATACATTTTTCAGACCATTTTTCTTGTCCAATTATACTTACATGTAACGTAAGAAATCCATATTTGCAAAGTTTGGGCCTACATTTGATACGTTTTAATCTGTGTATCTTTTTGATAAAGAAAGCTTTCTTACATCGTATTTTCTTATACCTAACAAATGTATAACTGTATTACATGCAAAACCAAATTCAAATAAAAGCTCTAGAATACCTCATTTTCTGTACTATATGATATTCCTTTAAAATACTATTTATGAAGCTCATATACATAAAACGGTTGCATGATTTTATTTAAATCTACATGTGTTTAAAGTACGTAAGATTACTCTTCAAAATATAACTGGTCCTTTTAGTGACTAATCGTTTCACTTTTGTATATTTAAAGTGAAACAACTTGAAAACGAGATGATTGTTCTAACATGTTTTTTTTTTCTGAAAATAAAATTGCACAATAAGTAGATATGTGTCTAAATGAAAGATATAAAAATCAACCTGCGAAAGTATTTTAAAAAAGGATCAATGACATTCGGTCTGTTATTTCTCAGCTTCTGTGTCCATGCACTCAGGGAGTAATTCAGTCATAAAAGAATCCTCAACTCTGAGAAAGAGATTATAAAATTGATTTCCTAATCAATTTCCTGAATTGGATCAAAAAGAAACTTTTCTTTGCAACCGTTGGCAGTTTTCCTCAACAACTATAAGAGAATATTTCTAACAAAAACGACTTAATCTCTTCTGATGTAGTTGTAATTTAGAGTTTACTTTTTTCTACAATACGATATTTTCAATGTTCATGAATCCAGCACGTATTTTTACTATTTTTCAAAAAATATGTATCCCCTTTCAAACAATGTGTATCCCCATTATCCCGAACAATAAGTTCTGCGTAACTTCAACTATTCTCGCTTAATATTTTTTTTCCCCTACTTTTGTATAGTTTCTTTGTTCAATGAAATTTTGTGACAGGTTTGTCCTTGAGAAGCTAGCAAAAGGAATTTAAGAGAAAAAAGCTGGCGCAACTAAGTTTTTCCAGGAATTTGTAAAAACCGTGTTAATCACATTGGACTCCACGGTGTCAGGGTAAAAAAAGAAATAAAAGAACATCGCTCCAAGAAGTAATGAGAGCAAGTCAATACCAATATCTCTGCCATGTAAAAAATTATACATATGTATGTATTTATGTATATAATGACGGAAAGGCGTATCTAGCACTACAGAGGATGCAAGTGATTTCCACAAAAATCAAGTATTTATTTGCAAACAAGATCGAATATTTTGTTTGTAATACAGCACAAAGCTGCACAATAGGCTATCTGTGCTTTGCCCACCACGGCTATCCAAACTCGGTTTTTAGCATTGTAAGTCCATTTAACCCCTCGACCCCATTGGCTATATCCCTGAAAATGCACATAATTGCAAAAGAAATACAGACGTCCAACGGCTAACTATTATTTGTATTATATACATATCACGTAAAAATGTTTAATAAGATAATTCAGATAATAAACCTCTATAGTAGCTGAAAAGTAGATGGTTTAGAACATTTTTACTTGCTGACTGACAAACTAAATATCAATCACCACCCTAGCCCATTTCCCACAGTTACATGTGAAACTGGTGAACGAAATCTCGGTTACCATCAAACTGTTCTTGTTTCTGTGTGTGATTTCGTAGCTAAATTTTATTACGAGCTGATAACGCGAAATATTTCCATGAAGCAACTTCCTGCACAGTATAATCTAAAATTGAGTTGATAAATGCTGACTACGATGATATAGTAAAAATGATTGCTGTATATTCCAATAAAGGTATATATTCAAAGCAGGTTAAACTAAATATAGTCGCTAATATTACCCATGAGCGTTATTTTAATTTCTTTGATAATTCTAGTCACGGAATATTATGAAAATTGAATATACTATAGGCGAATCATCACGATTTTCAATTCAGAATTCAATATTTTAATAAAATTAAAATAGCTTGAACTATTAAACTTTTTTGCTATAATAAAAATCGTAAATTCTCATCAAGCACCGAGTGACCTCTTTCACTGTTCCATGTGTCATCTGAAGTCGTGTACTTGACAGTAGGATGAACGTAGTACACATTTAAAATTTATTAATGATATATTTATTTTTATAAAATTCCATCATTAGCGAACTACTTTGTGAAAACATTTAGTCGTTAGGTTTTTCTCGGGATACTTGTAGGTAGATATTGTACAAATTTTAATTTAAAAGAAGGGGGGGGGAAAGTCGAATTAACTCTGAAAATTAAGTAGTCCATATTTGATTACATACAGTAAAACGGTTTAATTCTTTGAATCTGTTGGAACTTTTTTGCTTTTTGGGTGTGATTTTCAGATTGAAACACCAGGTGTTA
>NW_013665717.1:591764-601184 GCF_000517525.1 Limulus polyphemus
CTTACACTGCTAAATTAGGGACGACTAGCGCAGATAGCCCTCGTATAGCTTTGCGCGAAATTCAAAACAAACAAACAGATTGAAAACCTTATAATTCAGGAGAAAAATAGTTTGGAAAAATAAAATTTTATATTTTAGGATTTTATTCGCCCTTCTCTGTAAATCAATAATTTGTGAACGTCAATTATCACTATAATAAAAAAAAATAATTACAAAAAATACTCTAATGAAAATAGTTTATTGATTAATAAGAAATATTAAATCTGGTATCAATTACCTACTAAATTATAAGTAAAGGTTTTGTTGTAATAAAAACCTCCAACACATATATATACACACAGCAGTTTGGTGACGTGCTACATGATATTGCTTACGAAAATCTTCCTCTTACGCCTAGTTGTTTTAAATTGCAACTCAGCTCTTAACCCTTCATCCTGGTTACTTAAAAATATACCACACCCATTTTTAATTGAAGCTACATCACACCTTCATAGTAGTGACAAATGTATTTCAGAGTTGGAAAAAGACGCCCTCTTAATCACTCCACACACATCATTATTAGTACCCTAGATATAGTTTCCATAGTTACACAAACAAACAACATATATTCATTATCTTACACATGGTGATTCTGGAACAAGGATATTTTCTTAATTATTTTTAGTTGTTTCGTTTTGATTACGTTTGCTAACATTAATGCATGTTTCGTATGCTGTTATGAAATACAAAAATTCCGTTTTAACTTTTAATTTTACCAGATTTCTCAGTATATTTGGTACTTATATCTTCCAAGTTATTACTTTCCCTGTAACGTCTCTTTCTCTTCATACATTGTTGTATCATGTTCCATTGTCTCATATAAGTATATTTTACTGTTGTACCGCGTATCATTTATGTGTAGATATGATAACAATACATATTTAACCCTTGAGGAAGACGAAATGTTACTTATTAACAAAACATTCGTGCAGCATTATCCTGAAAATACTTAAAATTGGGAATTGGAATATTCGACCTGAATAGCACGTTATGCACACGTAGGCTAAACGGCCAGGTCTGAGACCCCCTAAGGTTCAGGTATAACCCTCTGTCTTTTGAACTCCTGGTCAGAGGAAAAGCGACTAACCAGTAGCAGCCAGCGCCAAGATGTTTTTGAACCGAATAAAAGTATTGACTGTCACTTATATAACGCGCCCACAACTGAAAAAGCGAAGCGTGTTGAATGGCTTCACACCTCGACTCGAACCCTGGACTTTCGAGCCGTAGCCTGATAAGCTAATCATTTTGAACATCAGTGCAGTTAAAAATGTCTTAAATGCACTGATTAAATACGAGATACAACTCTCATAATCAGATTACGTTGGTGTAGCATATTAATAACTTAAGAAAAAAGAATGTGTCACTGTGTCACTGTTCAGTTACCTCCTCAAAAGCCTGTTTTATCGAGACTATGGGTGGCGGTGTCACTTTACAGCATTGCTTAACCATTGTGATAGGCTCGACACAATAGTATTACATCGGAGATGTATTGTGAACAAATAATACTGTTTCATCTATACAGTATTGCCAAAGCACGTCAAAGTTTTACCAGTATAGTAGCGTCAACGCAATAGTGTTTTATGTTTTCGTTCTGTAGAATTATCACATAACATTATTCCATCAATATTATAGTGTCAACACATATCACCATTTTACTGGTTTGGTATTGTTTACCAACAAACCTGTATTTCTGCAGTGCTAATGTCTACACAATTCTATTTCAGAGTTGCAGTCTCAACACATAGTACTATTTTTATCACATATACAAACACACAAAATAAGGTTAGAAATAATTTAACTAACTATCGACTAATGTTCTGAAGTTTCAGTCTGAGTTCACTGCATTCCCAACAGGTGGCGACCGTTTAATTGTCCGTTTGTTTGAAGTTAAGCACAAAGCTATACAATGGGCTACCTGTGTTCTGCCCACCACAACAGACAGGTATCGAAATCCGAATCGACATACCGCTGTGCCACTGGGGGGGGGGGGGGGGGGCAGGTGACTACCGTGACGTATATGTTATAAATATTTTTTTCGTTCTGGTAATATTTATCTCTTCAATTTACGCGCAAGTTCACCAGTACACCAACACATAACATTAATACAGTGAAAATATCAATGAAAGATGTATTCATTCTTACATTGAGCAGGATTCTGATTGATTTTCAAACTTTTGTTTCGAAATTAAAAAAAAAAAAGACTGATTTATCAAATAAAACGCTGTCATGATAAAGGAGTATTGTAGTTGGCTACTGCCTACAGAAGCGTATATCATCTTTACCCTATTGCTAAATTATATCATTAGTAGACCTTTATAAACAATCATGTAACCACAATTTATGCAGGCTAAAATAAAATGTTTGACATATTTATTTATGAATATAAATCCCTTACAGTCTTTGAAACACAACTATATAAATACTTTTAAATAAATTGTGTAATGTTCTAAAAAACATATTTTTCATAAAAACTTTAATACCTTTCATAGCATTTATAAGATATATGCTAAAAAAATAAAAATGAACTTATATTCCCATTTCAATAACCTATAAACAGGCAATCACAAAGAAAATAATGAAAGTATAATTTTTGTATATGATATTGTGGTATTTAAAGAGGGGGCCATTAAATTAAGATAGATAACAAGGAGCTAAAGAATTCTATTTTATCGGGGAAATAAATTTCTATTAGGGTTAGAAAAAAACTTGGAATAATGAGGTAATTGGTCGCTGATTAGAACTGGAACGCCACTAAGCCAACAAAGTGTTCTACTACCCATCCTCTAACGCAGAAGCGAAGTATTTACAGATATCAAAGAACCATGCAATTAGGTCACCTGACCTAATCCATTTGAAAAAGTCACATCCAAACTGCAACGCTATAATCCTCTGAACCACAACGTTTGCAACTTGTCAACGTAAGTCAGATCTATACGTCACGAACAGTGTTTATCCTCAACCCTCCCCTACAGTACGTCTAAGGGTTTATTACAGTAAAAATCGGATTTCGATACCAATGGTGGGCACAGAACAGACAGCCCATTGTGTAGTTTTTGCTTAACAACAAACAAACCAACAAATTGTTGTAAAAACGCCTGTGATTCAGTGATATAAGTAATGATGTCAAATATAAGTTCATTTCATAACGAAGAGTGACAGGTAATGTTTCTCACTTTTCTGCTTTTGGATACCTAAACGAGCCCCCCACCCCCAATGGCACAGCGGTATGTCTGCGGACTTACAACGCTAGAATCCGAGTTTCGACACCCGTAGTGGGCAGAGTACATATAGCCCTTTGTGCAGCTTTGTGCTTAACTACAAACAAACAATTGGATACCTAAACGAAGCCGAAACTATAAGTTATAAATCCCACCTGCGACTAATAAATGCCAATATATGATTGTTGAACCAAGTTCTTTGGATACTTTTGACTTCAAAATCAAATAAATTGTACAAACTACAAAACTATTTATCTTTATATCTATATAAGTTTTACTTTTTTAGATAAGATTGTCTGTGAAGATAATAGTAAAATTGTATTCAACTAAAGAAAGAGGGAAATGTATTTTGCATTCAAATTTCTAAATTGTAAATATAAGCATAAAAAATAAATATTTCAACATCATTGTTCTAATTTTTATCATTCCGTAGTCTAGCATGCTAACCATTGGGCCACGCTTGCCAATAAGACTCCTATGCGGGCATAATAAGGCAAAACAACATGGTAAAATGAATATGATATAAGTGGTCAATTTGGACTATTTAAGAGGTGTTTTACGGGTCTGTTATAGTTTGTTTTCTTCTTGTATGTTATGTAGTATGAAATGAAAATCTTTTCATATAGAAATTTACCTTTGTGGTCGTTTATTACTTTGTCATATGTGGCCTCAATGGTGAAAAATATCCCAAGTTTAGGAAAATTGTTCTTGGCTTTTATTCTTATATAGAAGGTTAAGTACATTATATCAAATCGATCTTGGAACCTCACCACGTTGCAGCCCATGCGCCACGTCCGTTCTCTCTGACAATCGTGCATCTTGACAATAGCCCTGCAGCGCAATTTCCATTACAAATGTCTTTATCGTAAAACTGTTATGTCCAAAGCAGAATCCTCGTCCTTGATAGCTTTCCATAATTCATCTAACATATGGGGTTTGTTTTGGTTTGACTTTAGTGCAAAGCTATACGAGGGCTATCTGTGCTAATCGTCCCTAATTTAGCAGTCAAAAACTAGAGGGAAGGCAGCTAGTCATCACCACCCACTGCCAACTCTTGGACTACTCTTTTACCAACGAATAGTGGGCTTGAACTTTACATTATAACGCCCCCATGTCTGAAAGGGGATTCGAACCCGCCACCCTCAGATTGTGCGTCAAGCGCCCTAACCACCTGGCCATGCCAGGCCCTAACATATGAGAACAACAGTTTCACAGCGCTCGTTTCAACCATCCGATTGCATAGAAATCCAGCGAATTAACCGTTATGTCTTCTTATGGAATAGTAGGAATACCCGGATGGTTGAACGAAAGGTATAACTGGAAGCTTCATCATGGTGAGCACATACCCTGTTGGTATTCTATACAAACGGAGATCGTTCTTGATTATGTTGCGTACAGTTGTCTGAGGCACGTGGACGGCTTTTGCCACTAACCCTTGTGTTCGTGTACTCTTCCTTTGCTTGCCACCGCTAGGATATGACTTATTGTAGATCTCTTTCTTCATAGTCCCGGTGACCAGTTTGATCCATATTCCCTTGTTTTCCAATATCAATCCTTTGTTCTACTGAAGACGAATAGTCAACTATTCGAAAGCGCTCGAGTTTTGGGTATTATTTTAAGTTTAATAATTACAAGATATGTCCCAATATTGCAAGTTCAAAATTCCCGATGTCAACACTTCTTTATAACTTGAGTGTATGAATATTTGGTCCCGGAAAGAGCTTTTACACACCATTCCCAAAAGTGTTCAATTTCAATGGCATACTACTACCTACGTAACGCCAAACAGTCAGAATGTATATTCTGTATATTACGTCACACCAGGCCTCTATATTGGCTATGGTCATCACGTGACTTTCTTATTTGCATGTTCAAACTCGTGTCCATATAACGTACTCAACCTTTGTAGTCTGTATACTGGTATATTATTCATACATCAAATTTTTACGATCTAGATACAGCCATTTTCAAGTTGTAAAGAGGGTATACAGAGTGCCACATAGCACCAAAAATCTCAACTTTTTTACCATGTATTTATTCGGTTTCGTATAGTTTTGTTAGCGCCGCCTAGTGATGAAAACCTAAACTTTTCGCATTAATAATCTATTATTATGTAGAGGCACTTAATTTACTTATATAAGACACTAGTAAACAACATTATTATACAGCTTTACAAAATAAATATTATTGCCACTTCTGGGATGATAACTGATGAAACTAACACAAGATAAACTTTCTCAGCTTTTGAATTTATACTTGTCTGTCAAACGTCACAAAACTAAACTACAAAAAAATATTTATTTACTGTCACCACAGGACGGAAACATATAATGCTAGCTGCTATCGGTTGTTGAGGGTTGTATTCCTTGTCTGTTATTCGTAAGTCCACTTTTCGTAAAATCTTATTATATATTACAGGGCCATGAATACCCGTTAAATTGTGTTAATGAATGATACTCGCTTTTAGCTTCGTTTACGTTGGTCTTTCAAACTGGTTTATTTAACGTGGTGGTGTTATATGTCTCAAAGTGTTCATTTATTTGTTTAATCAAATTACATTTTAATGAATTTTTACATTTTTATGCTTATAATATATTTTAGGTACAAACCTCTCCACTAATATATTGTGTAGAATAGATATGGCATCTTCTATAATTCTTCTTCAATGCTAAATCGATATTATCTAATTGTAATACATAGGAAAATATTTCATAATAATTTATGATCGTACAAAAAAGTGCTAAATATTTTATTAAAATTTAAAATCACGATTTTTCTCACGGAGCACCTATCAATCTCGGACGGAACACCAGTGTTCCGCGGAACATAATTTGGGAAAAACTGGTCTAAAGATTTAATAGAATGGGGCATGAGCGACGAAAAAGGTTGGGAAACACTGACTACGGTACTTAAGTTTTACAGTATAATATATAAAACAACTAAAACAAAGTCTTTGTATATTACTTTGTAAGCGATACACTTTAGACTATTTGGAAGCGGCTGTTAGAAGTAATGGCTCCATCTATCGAATTTTAACAATATTAAATATAATTGTACATCTTGTAGTATTTCAGACGTGTTTTTGGCTATTGGGGAGTGGTTTATAACGCCTAAAAGAAAGCTCTGAAACATTATTTTACCGCCTAGATGTGTTTTGAAACCAATAAAAAATACTTGTGTTATACATACATTCAACGATTTTATCTAGGCTTTTTGTTGAAGTAGGACTTAATTCAAGTGAAAACAAACGATGATGAGTCAACTCCTGCTGATTACATTAAAAATACCCCTATTAATGATCATGTAAAGCTATTGATAAAAAGTAAGTTATCAGTGTGCTTAAAACATAGATTTAAAAAAGGCAATTGCTTATGATAAGGATATACACCCAAACAACTCCAAGCAGTGTCTTCCAGTAATCAATATTTTATTGAAATATAGTGCGAGTGAGTGCTTAGATTTTTTACTCTATGTATTAAACTCAGCAAAATCTCTGAAATCGTTGAAAATTGCATTAGTACTTCCTGCTTACAGAATGGATGATCCTTAGAAATGTATCTTGTAATTAACGGCCGATTTCTATCTTAGCACTTTTTAAATTTTTATTTTGGGAAGGCTGGAATGTAGAGGGATAACAATTTTTCTTTACTTATATAATATTTGACGTAGGATTATGAGCAAACAAACAAACAAACAAAACAATCATTACATTCGTTTAGAATTTTTAAAAGCAGTGAAAACAACCTCTCTAGACCCTTACTTCACATACCAAATTTCAAGGCAATCCATTAAGAAATACCAAAGATATAACATCTCCAATTTTGATTGAGTTTCTTCCTTTTTTATTTTTGGCACCAAAAGTACAGAAACTTTATTTCATGAAAAAAACAATTTAACTTTTATGGAGTTTTTTCAATTTTGGTACACTAATGTATCTTTTCAACCTACAATTAGGAGTCTCAGTTGGTGTAGATATAAGCCATTCAACAAAAACCGCTCAAATTTGCCGAAAAGTTTTAAGCACGCCTACGCAAAAAGTCACGTGAGCTATCGGTCTAACATTTTTATTACAGCTTCATCTACGAGTAAAAGTGACCATTTTTAGTGAAAGGACTTGCAAATACATAAGTATTGGTTCCGCCAAGCCAACCAGATTAGCAGTTTCTAACTCAAGTTTTCAAATGAATCATACGGATAAACGGTTATTATTGATTATTCATTGCCAAATTTTCAGCACAAATTTACTAAATTTTATGAAATTATCCTAATCAAAGAGCGTTTAGCATCACGTGATATTAACTTCTGTTTCTTCTTCTGCTTTCTTGGCCATAAAGTCTCGAGCTGAGAGAGATCACATCTTTCCTTTCGGGTTGATCATCTCTACAATTATAATCGCCCATTTACACTGATGAAACTTCAGATTGCTTTTCATCACTCTGGCAGTACAACAGTCGGACCTAATGATGTTCACTATGAGATGCTGTCATCTCTATCCTGCCTTTATTGCTCTTCCTCTAACTCTTTTAAATTGGATTTTGCAGGAGAATGTGTTCCCTGATGTTTGGCGCAAGGCTATAGTTCTCCCATTTTAAAAGCCCGGGAAGGATCCCAAGACTCCTTCTAATTATCGTCCAATTGCCTTGACTAGCTCTCTCAGTAAGGCCTTGGAGAGAATGGTTAATACACGTCTTGTTTGGTTCCTTGAATCTCTCGCCCGCCCAATGTGGTTTTCGTCGACAGTGCTCCACCATGGGAAAACCAGGATCAGGGCAGCCTTCCTCAAGAGAGAACATCTTGTTTCTGTCTTTTTTATCTTGGAAAGGCTTTTGACACTACATAGAGGTTTGGCATTTTGCGGGACCTCCATTCACAGGGATTGCATATATATATATATATTTGTAACGTTTTACCTGGCAGGCGACTCCAAGTCCGTATGGGCTCAATCCTTTCCCGATCCTTCCTACGGGAACTTTGAATCCCTCTACGCTATGTCTTGAGTGTCACTCTTTTCAGTATTAAGATTAATGCTATCACTCATCAACTTCCTCTCACTGTTGCAAACAGTCTCCAGGTCGACAACTTCCACATTTCTTGTCATCGAACAAGAGGTTTATTCAGACTGGCCTCAATCACTTGTTAAAGTGGATTACAGCAAACGGTTTACAGTCATTTTTGCCACCAAAGGGGTTTACACCCCGATCCTGAGTTCGATGGTGTTGTTCTACCCTTGATTCCTGAGACGAAGTCCTTGGGGCTTATCTTTCATCATAAGCTTGCTTTCATTTCTCACATTAAACAGCTTTGTGTCAAGTGTACAAGGGCACTAAACATCCTCCGTGTCCTCTCTTCCACCTTTTGAGGAGCTGATCGATGTTCTATGTTGAAGATATATCACGCCCTCATATGTTCCAAGCTGGACTATGGTTCCCTGGTCTGTGGTTCTGCCAGGCCCTGTATAGCATTTGGGGCTTCTGCTCTGCACGGGGGTTTCCACACTTCACCAGTCCAGAGTCTTTACACTAAGTACCCTGAACCTCTTCTTCACTTCCGCCATTAGCAATTTTCTTTGCAATATGCTGCCAAGCTTCGATCCTTACCACAAAATCCCACCTGAGGTTGGGTCTTCCATCCTCGGTGAGCTGCTCTTTTTCGGAATAAACAGTCTGTTGTTCCTCCTTTTGGTCTTTGTATCTAGACTAAGGTGGCTGAATTGGGTCTATCATTGAATGATGTTGCTGAGTCCGATGATCAGCCCATCCCGCCATGACTCATTACCATCCCAACCTGTGACCTTTCTTTGAATCATCTGAGGAAGGCAGATACTCCCAATAGGAAGAAGTACCGTCTTCTGTGTTTATACAATCACGTGATATAAAATACAACTTTTCATCTGTCGTTGTTTGTTTCAAACTCCTGTGTTTATACAGTCACTTGATATTAAATACAACTTTTCATCTATCGTTGTTTGTTTCAAACTCCTGTGTTTATACAGTCACTTGATATAATATACAACTTTTCATCTGTCGTTGTTTGTTTCAAACTCCTGTGTTTATACAGTCACTTGATATTAAATAGAACTTTTCATCTGTCGTTATTTGTTTCAAACTCCTGTGTTTATACAGTCACTTGATATTAAATACAACTTTTCATTTATTGTTTCTAG